>NW_021705842.1:36468-54163 GCF_003719475.1 Trypanosoma rangeli
AAAGACATGAAGAGATGGGGGGGGGGGGGAGTGCATGTAACATACCATAATATGCACGCAGCACAACCGCAGCGGCACACATCTATCACCAGACACAGTCAAGGGCAGCTGCCTTGGCCTCGTGCTTCTACACCACTAGCGGCCTCCCCACATGTTTTTTTCCCCTCTAGAGTCCATGACGCTTGATAGGGAGCGACATCGTTCCAAATATTCTAAAAAGTTTTCGTGACCGCTGCCCACCTTCACGGCAAGGCGTCCACTGACGATGGAGAGGTGCACAACGCGTGCGGTAGCGTCCTTACCTTTTCTATTGGTGGCGACAGTGCCATAGAGCTCACAGCGGTACACACACGGCGCCTGGCGCGTCATTTTCAGACTAATTCCCCTTCTACGTGCATCCCGCACGACCTCGTGCACCATGGCCTGAATAACCTCGCCCAGCTGTTCCTTTGTAGGCGGCGGTGCCATCGCGCGGCGAAGACGTGTGATCATTCCCAAGCTGTACGCCTTCTCACAGTCGTGTGCGGTAGTGGCACGCCAGAGCTCCCTTGCAACAGGGGACTTCGAAAAAGGCTGTGGCATTCCCACAACCACTGCTTCCTTCTCGTTGGCCGTAGTTGAGGGCTTCTGCGAAACCTCTGGTGATGGCGGTGGTGAGGCCAGCGAAGCAGGTGGTCGTCTTTCAACGGGCCGCTGCGAGCCAACAAAGGTCCGCTCCCTCGAACTCTCGCTGGAGGCGAGTAAATGTTGGCGCTGCAGCGAGGCGGCCTGCCGCTTCTTGTGTCTTGTGTCGCTGTAGCTTCCACCAACAACACCGTTCGTAGAAGAGGGTGTAAGTGGCGTCCGCGACGCCGACGGCCTCGATGAAGCCCTGCCGTTATGCTCCAGTGAGGGAGAGGTGCTACATCTAAACGGTGTGTGACATTTACCCTTTCCTCCCTGGTGTTTAGCCGGTAGCTCGGACGCCTGTGTCCCATCCACCTGCCTCTGCAGTGACAGCAGCCGCCGTTTGAGCTCCTGGTTCTCTAGCTGGAGCTGCTGCGCAGCCGACTTCACTGCGGCGGACTTGCGCAACGCATTCAGCTCCTGCTGCAGGGCGGCGCTGCGTGCCCGCTCTTCCTTAATGATCTGCGCGGCCCTGTGCAGGAGTTCAACCGGGTACTGCTCCGGCGCGGTCTCAGTGCCTACACCGCTGGAACGACTGGGACATAGCGGCGGGACCCCCAAGTTATCCTGCTGCTTGTGGAGGTCATCTCCGTGACTGGCGTCAAGTTCCGCTGCCGCCGCCCACTGCGGCGAGACCACGGCTAGCTGTTGGAGGCCTCCCCCTTTTTTTGCCTCACTGGTAGAAGAGGGTGCCGGAATTTCCATTTCGGCCTGTGCCATGCTTTGACGACGGCCTACTTCACGTCACTCCCCTTCTTCTGTGTGTGTCTGTGGAGTAACTGCTCACACCCTTGTAACGTGAACCATGCAGATGCCGAAGGAGGCGGCGAGGGGAACTGGGGTGCAGCAACAGCAACAGCAACAGCGGTGCAGGGGACAAAACAAAACGGAAAACAATCAAACAAAAGTAAAACAAACAGACACCGTCAAAAAAATCACACTGACCGACCCCTCCCAGGGGGAAATCCCCCGTTTTGCAGCGGTCCCTTTGTGTTTATCGTCGCACGCGTCACCTTCTTGTTGTACTCCTTTCTTCCGGCGCCGGCCTTCGCCTCCTCGCGCCGTATATGCGCCTGAATGCGCCAGCGATCCTCGGTAGACACAAGCAGCCGCCCAATGACAATTGGGGGGCACCCCGCCGCCGTCGCGGCGGAGCTTTTTGCGCCGGTGTTGTCCTTCTCAGAGGCCGTTAAGAGACGCCAGGTTGTATCCGCGATGCGGCTATACGCCGATGTCTCGCTCGCGGGAATGTTCGGGTACTCATTGAAGTACTTCACGAACGATGTGTAGTCCGGCATTGCAGCTGCAAGACACCAACCTTTTCCCACAGCTGCCCACCCTCTCTTTCCCTCTGTGTGTGTGTGTGTGTGTGTGTGTGTGTTTGCGTTCCTCCCCTCCCCTTCCCTTCCCTTCGCTGCCTATCCGGCTTTTTCTGCGCCAGTGACACGGCACACACGCGCACCCGCAGGCAAAACAACAACAAAAGATGGGAACGCGGTGTTGCAGGGGGTTCATAAAAAAAACACGGGCATCGCTAGTATCGAGAGGGAAGGATGACATGCGACAAGCAGGCGAAAGGGAGAGGGAGAGGCATCACATGGAAGGAAAGGGTGACACATTACTTGCACTCAGCGAGGGTTTTAGATTTAGTTACCTTCCCCCGGAAAGTAGCTCCGCACGCGACTTTCCATCTCCTCCGGCGTCGCATCGTCCTGAGCCTCCACGATACACGCGGCCACTGCAATCGTACGCCGCGCCGCCACCGCCGCGTCGACGTCGCTGGCCTGCCCCCGCACCCACACAAGGCCATTCACGCCCACGCACACCTCAAACGGCACCCGCTCACCCAGCAGCGAAAGCAGCTGTACGGCGCCGTCGCCCGTCAGCAAGCTTCGAGCGTACGGAATCGGGACGCGCACCACAGTGCCACCCGCAAGTGGCCCGAACACTGCCTCTGCGGACGTCCAGTCCTTCGCGGCAAGGCCAACTTCACCCGCCATGCAGCTCAGCTCCACCTCGTCCGACGCGTCTTCCACAGCTTCGGCACCGCCCAGCCTCGGCCTCACAAAGGCATAGACAATGTCGCCCTCCTGCAGGCGAGGCCGACTCGACTTAGTGGCCCCGTCAAAGCTCAGCGCATCGAGCACCGCCGGCATCGCCGCGCCAGTGTAGCAGTAGTAGTAACTAGTCGTCTTCTTCACGACTACCGCCACAACGGGATCCCGCGGAGCGTACACGTAGCGGCGAGCAGCGGGGGCGTCGAGCGTATAACGCCGCACACGGTTCGGCCCCACACTGCACGCCACCGGTCCGCAGAGCTCCGCAACCACCACCGTGTTTCCTCCTTCTCCAGCGGCGCCGACGCCACTTCTATTGTGCGCTGGGGCCTGCGACACGGGACGAAGACCGTTTCCAAGCGCCACCACCGCCGTGGGATCCAGCAACAGTACAGGGTCACCCGGCAGGCAAACGTGCGAGCGCAGCGGCGCAAGCTCTTGCACACCCCCTACCACGACTGCTGTCGTCGACGTCTGCTGCATGCGTCTCTGTCGAACGTGCTCCTTTCCTTGCCGCAGAAAACAAAAAAAACAAAGGAAACATATACACAACAAACAAACAGAAGCGCGTATTACCGTCAAGCGAAGGCAGTAAAAATGGTGTGCGTAAAGGGAACGCCGTAAAAAATGCATGAAACCCACGTGCATCGGCAAAAAAAAAAGGCACAGAAAGATATATATCGCAAACAAACACCACCACCACCACCACCAAGAAGAGCGCACAAATGTCTGGACAAACAGGCGAGGATGTGCACGTGTGTGATACAGGCCTATCTGCCAATCTCCCGGCGAAGGTCACGCAATTCCGCCTTTAGAGCGGCCATCCGCTCCCTCCACGCCGTCACTAGGGACGAGACCTCATCCGGGACCCGGGCGTTCGGTGTCTGACACAGCGACCCGGGCGAGGATGCGGCAGCGACGTCTCCTCTAACATGGCCGTAATAATAATAATAATAATTATGCTGCTGCGGCTGCCTATTTGACATTCGCGGTGTGTTGACGACACCGCAGGGAGTCTTTGCCCCTTGAGGTCGCAGCTCCCGCAGTTTGAGAGCCACGGGGTTCACCGCAGGGGGCGGCAGAATGCGTTGATAGAGCGGCCGAAGCCCGTTGTGGTGCAACATGGACTCCTCCGCGGCCAGCTGTTCGCGCAGCGCCGCCGCCTCCTCTTGAAGCTCCTGCTGTGTCCGCCGCGCCACCTCCGCGAACTCCACCAATTTCTCAAAAATCTGGCGTAAACTCTCGCTCGGCTCCTCGTAGGACATCGACTCCTCCCCCGCCTCTGCATCCCCGTCACGAAGCCGCGCGAGCGTGGCCGCAAGCAAGCGAAGCTGCTGACGCACCGCCTGCAGCCGCCGTTCCTCCACCGCGTACTCCTCCTTTGCCTGCAGCAGCTCCTGCCGCGCCTCAGACATGTGGCGTTCGTGCTCCTCCCTCTGTCGCGCCACCTCAACCCGCCTCTCTCGCCGCAGCGCCTCCAGTACTTGCTGCTCCTGCACCACCTCGCTCCGCACCGCGTCGGCATCGAGGCGGGCGGCACTCACTGCCTCCGCCGACCGCCGCGCTTCTTTCTGGAGCGCCGCAACCTCCTGTTCGAGTTCCAGCTTCTGCTGCGCCAGCTGGCGCATCTCTGTGTCGGCCAGCTCCCTCTTGGCGGCCCGCGTTTTCTCAACCTCCGGCTCTGCCTCCGCCTCCGCCGTGGCGGTGGAGAGTGCGGAACTCACAATGGCAGCGTGAGAGTGGAGCAACACTGTGAGCCCTTCGACGTACGCCGCCTGCACCGCCGTCCGCTGGGCAGGCTCCTCCACCCGCGCCAGCGCGTGCCGCGCGCCGTCCAACAGCAGCTGATTGGTCACATGCAGCCACCCCGCGAGCTCCGCCTCCGCGGCTCGCATACTCTCGACAGCATCCGGCATGAATAACGCGCTGGCTGGACCTTGTGGCTGAAGTGTGGCGGACGTAAACGAACAAGGCACACACAAACAAACAATTAACTACATAAAAAGGTGAACCAAATACAGTAGGACAACACCAGCAGCGAAGACACAGTGGTAGATGAGCGCACACACACACACACACAACCATACACGCAGGCAAAACAAGGCGCAGGGTAGACACACAGGGCGCTGTGCTGTGTGGCGGCGCGTGTGACCCTTCCAGCTATCGTTTCTGGGGGGTTTTCACGCGCCAGAAAAACAAAAACAAAAACAAAAACAAAAACAAAAAGTACAAGCCGCTGCTGCGGTAACAGTGCGTAACGCATGCACAGCCATATTATTGATAATAATAATAATAACCCAGTCCCAAAGCCCAACAAAAATGTGTTCACCTTGTGACACAAGAGAAAGAAAGAAAGAAAGGGAAACAAGGCAACATTAATGTATGCACATGTATGCATATATATATATATATATATGCAAATGTTTATAGAACACGGTGGGCCTTACATGACTGTTGCCCTTGTCCCACTCCCTCAGCGGAGACGAGAGCGGCTCCGACGGTGCGTCACTTTTGCTGCAACCTTCGCTGCAGCTACAGGAGTGTGCGCCTCGTTCGTGTTGGCCTCCTCTACGGCGAACAACAGCGAATTATCCTTCGGCCGGCGCTGCCGCACATCATTCTTGTCGAGTCGCTGCAGCGTAGCATCCAACACCTCAACCAGCACCTGCCGGATGTCCTCCATAAAAAAGAGGCGGGCGTCAGTCATAGCGTAGTGTATCTCGTTCCGAAGAAGCACCCGCAACGTGTACTCTGGAGACCGGTAGGCACAGGCAAAAAAGACAAGGATTGCCCCTGAGAGGAAAACAACAGTGGCAAAGAACGCGTTGTTGCCCACCACACTACGTGGGACTGGAAGGACAAACGCGCGCAGCGCATACGCCAAGGTTACGACACCCATGCACGGCCGTCGTGCGGCGGCAGTGCGTGAGGGGACGGTAAGCAGCAGGAGCACCATAAGGAGGACGGCGGCACGCATCATCTCATTCAGCCCTATTGTTTTTTCTAGGAGCCGCCGCTGGAAGATTTCGATTCGCTCCAGTACATTTAGCATCCCGCTGGCGTGGAGCTCGATACGCTTCTGAAACTCCGTCGCCTCCCGCGCCACGTCCCGCACAGCAGCAGCAGCCTGCGCAGTGCTCTCGTCAAGCGTCGTGTGCAGTTCGTTCAGATGCAGACTCGCATCCGCCAAAGAACGCACGATGCGCTCTGTGCTGCCCCGCAACGACTCAAACGCCACGCTTTGGCCACTGCGAAGCTCCCGCAGCTGGTCGTTCAGGTTCCGCGTTTCATCCAAGTTGATGGACTGTTGCTCCGCCGCCCTTTGCACGGACAAGTGAAGTTCACTGCTGGAGCTCTGCAAGGCCTCTAGCGTCTCTGAGGCCGCCGCTGCGCCGGCGTAGAGAGCCTGCACCGCCATCTCCGTGCGTTCCTGAAACGCCTCCTCCTGGATGTACAGGCACAGCACATCGGTGTGAAGTCGGTACTGCACGTACACGAGGTACTGCGCGTCGTCAAGGTGGTCGACGCACCTCCGCACTCTTGTTTCAGAGACGCAGTGGGGCCAAGCACGGCGCCCGCCGTCCGCTGCAGCATCGCACGCGGCCATCGCCAATGCCAAGCGACTGCGTGCCCCGTCATCCGAGCGAAGTGAACTGCAGTCCTCCTTTAGCGCCTCCACGGCCCGCTTCCAACAGGAGCTTATGCGACCCTTTTCCTCCCATTCATGCAACAAATGCGCCGCCTGCTGCTCGTGACGAGTGTCTTTTTTCTTCCGCAGAGAGAAACGATGTGGCAGCTGCACGCGATGTTCAGAATGCTCCAGCGCCGGTGTGACAGCCGCGTTATTTTCTTTTTCCGGGGCAGCGGTAGACGGTGACGTGAGCCACAGCGACCATGCCGCCCGACAGACTGGTAAGAACAGCAGCAAGACGCAGAAGACGACGCGAACAGATGCAAGGCCCATTGAGACCAAAAAAGACTACGCCGTGTACACGTGTTGTTTCCCCCACCCAAAAAACTAAAAAAAAGTACTGTACGCCGTTAAACCTTTTTACAAAGCTTGATGGCAGTGGAGGACGCAGTTACAAAAAGAAAGAATGAAAAAACATATAGAAGGAAGAAATATTTGAGATGGCAAGAATGAGGAAACAGACACTTTAGACGCCTTGCTGGCCCTGGCGCCCCCACCCACTCCCTCACAGCACCGCAGTACACCGCACAGATACTGCCTCAGTGAAACAATGAAACAGGCACCTCCCTTGGGAAACCGTCGCGCGGTGGGGAGCGTTGCAGCCGCGACGGTGCACTCTTTCCGACCATCAGGATGCGCTCTGTGAGGAAATACGCCGCCTCCGTGTAGGGTCCCGCCCCCTGCTGTGGGCGGCACGACAACGACACCCCATTGGCCGCTGCTCTCGCATCGTTGCACGTGTCACGCGTTCCGCCGCCGCCGAGCCCAGTCACCAAGGTCTTCCATCCCCGTGCCGCCTCGCGCATGCGCTGGTCACGGCTGCAGAGGGTCACCGCATCCGGCAGCTGCTGCGGAAAGAACTCACCGCCGTAGCGTGCGGCCAGCGCCCTCTTCGTGTCGTCCATCACGATACACCAGGTGAGCGGGCGCACGGTAGTAAAGCGGCTCGGCAGAATAAACTCGCTACTGGACGGCTGCATGGTGGACATTCCAGCACGACAACCACTACTCCACTTTCTTCTGATTGGAAGGAAAGAGAGAATCAACGACTATGAGGCACGGAGGGGGAAAGAAGCAAAAAAGAAAAAAAAGTTCCCCTTTTCCCTTTCTCTCTCTCTCTCTCACTCACTCACTCCTTCGATATATAAAATGGACTGCGACTCGCGAAATAAACAAATAATTCACTGATAAAACAAGGGGGCGGCACCAACCTCATATTAATCCGAGACAACCTCCCCGCAAGGTCCCCCCCCCCCCTCCAGCACAAGCCTCCTCAACAGCACGGCGTGCTGCGGCTCCATCTTTTGCAGGCAGTCCCCCTCCTGCAACAGTGCCCAGACAGTGAGGGCATCGTCCCCCTGGCTGCACGCGTCCCGGGCGTAGTCATGGAAGCGCACCTCGTCTATTAACGCCTTCATTTGGTCAATCAACAACAGGGAGACACGAAAGGGAAGAGTCCCATTCGCTCTCTTCGCATGACTAAGCACAACACGAGTGGTGGCCTGTAGGGAGGCGTCATGCATCTCCGCTAGGCGGCATTCTTCAGCAGCCATTGCCGCGCCGTCGCCGGACGGCTTTGACAACAACGCCAGCTGTATCGCATGATGCCACAATGCCGGAGTACAGTTAGGCTCAACGGCCTGTGTGCACTGAATTGCCAGTTCCCAGAATGAGGACTCCCACGGCTGCTTCTCCTTCTGCTGTGAAATGCGAACGCTCTCAGCAGCGTCGGCCGCGCAGGCGGAGAAGAGAGCAGCCAGCATGCGTGGTGGCAGCGTGGTTGCCGTGGAACGCCGGTAGTGGTGAATGATGCGCAGCGCAAGCGCCCACCGCGGCAGTCGCTCTGCCATGAGGGCTCCCGCGGAGTACCTCTGCCAGAGTATGACATCTGGGTGATGGTGGTAGTAAAACCTCCCACCGCGGGCGTCCAGATCGAGTTGCATATGCAGACGTTTTAGTGATTTAAAGGCCAAATTGAAGACGGCTCGAATGGCCCTCGCTGAGCGCGGTTGACGCAGCAGCTCCTCGCTATGCGGTATCGCCTCCGCCGAAAAGTGGGCCGCCTCAATACCGAAGCAGAGTTCACGGAGCCCCTGTTCGTCGCCCAGCAGCTGCTCAACAAGAGGTACGTACACCGCCAGCTGGCAGAGTTCCGGACCACTAAAAAACAGTTCCGGCCAAATGGCGCGACCGTACGTGGCCCAATAGGACGCAATCTCAGCCCGCGAGGCATCTGGTCGTGTGCGAAGAAACGCTGGAGGCCTTCCGCCACTTCTTCGTACTGCCCGCAGCAGCTCGTACTCGCACAGCCATGGCCACCGCCGAGCTGCCAGCTGTGCCACATACGGATAACATGCCTCCCACACTGCAGCCACCGTGCGCGGGGACGCAAACCCGTGAAACACGTCTGACGTTAGTCGTTCTATGAAAGCCGCTGCCCCCTGCCCTACCACCGGAAGCAACGGTCGTTGCCACACACGCTCGTGCGATAAGAGAAGGATGTGCAGAAACCTATTTTCCCTGCAGTATTCAACCAGCTGTGTATCCAACACCGCCACGCCGCTATCCGTCTCTCGCACCCGCTCCAGCACCTCCGTGCGGTAGTGCTGCAGCAGAAGTTTCAGCTCAAAAGGCCTGAAACGCCCCGAGAAGGCCCGAGCAAGTGCCTCCAGCCCCCGTGAGGTGGAAAGCACAATGCGGGGGGCAAGCTGCGAGAAGTGGTGAAGCTCATCCCCGGTTAGGGGTGGACGCTCGACAGGGATCCAGCACGTCGGGTGAGAGCAACCACGCGCGCCTCCACGCTGCCGTTGCTCGCTCCTGGCACCGACCTCCGCCTCTTCCCAGGAGCGGCCTGCCGTGGTGATGGCAACAATAAGGTCAATGACTTGCCGCTCGCTGAGGGAGTGGCTAAGACGCCTAAGATTGCTAGCGCAGGCGTCGCGCTCCACGACAGCCAACCTTGAGCCCAGACAGGAACTCAAGAGCACCTCGTACTGCGTCGGTGTCGGCACCGCACCCATCTCCTGCACAATAAACAGCATCACTTTGCTGCACATGACGGCACCGCTGTGACTCCGCACGGAGCGCAACACATCTGTGAGACCCTTTTCCATGAGGGCACTCACGGGTGAGAATTCCTGCTGCACCGTCGTCAAGAGTCTCAATGCGACTTCCCAGGAACCAAAAGTTGCCACCGTTGAAAGCAGAGCATTAGCGACGCCGCTGCTTAAGCGCCCAGCTGCCCCGCGTGAACATCTTCCTTTTGCTCCCATGACGCTGTTAAACACCACCAAGGCGGCTTTCCATGCCTGAAGGTGCGTCAGCGCCACCAACACCTCCTCCACCTGACGCCCAGGCACGAGGGAGTGCAGACCAGCCCCGGTGTTTGTGTCATCCGTTGCTGTTGCCTCCAAAATGACACGATGTGCGGCCCGTACACGGCTCTCGTTTTCCTCCTTCAAAAGAACAGCTGCCTGGAAGAGTGCCATCTCGTCGGTCTTCTCGCATGCCTGCATCGCAGCAAGGGCGCGGCCCCAATGCCCCATACGTAGGAAACTCTGTGCACACCGCCTAAAAAAGGCATCCCGCTCCTTCTGTGACGGTCGCCACGACTCACCCTTCCCTTCAGCGTCCCCTTCCACCTGTTCCGCTGTGCCCAACGTGGCACGCTGCCGTAGAGCCTCGTAGAGGAGATGCGCAGCAGAACTCTCCGTGTGGCGCTCAATCCCGCCCGCCACAACGCGCAAAACGACCCAGGGTGCAGGAAGTTCCTGCTGCATCATGTGCTGCAAAAGTTTTATCGCCATGCGAACGGCACACGCGCGAAGGGCATCGCTGTCACTTTCCCAGTACACCAGCAAAGGCCGGTTGAATAAATTGACATCCTCAATTGATTTCACGCACGGCGTAAGAATTTCCACGACGGCCTCCACGTCAGCTGTCTGTGACGGCGTTGCCGCTTCTAGAAGGATGGACGCAAGCATCTTTTTCACGTGAGGCACCTCCTCTAACCCGCGCACGACGGCGTTCGCAGCCTTTGTGTCCCGCAATAACGAGAGGCCACGAAGAATCCAGAATGCACCCAAATGATTTCCGCTCAAGCTTAGCGCCAGAACCGCGTAGCAGTCAAGCACCACCCGGTGTGCCGCATACGTTTCCCTGTACTGCTGCAGAACACGTCCGTAAGAAAGTGGGGAGAGACGAATGTGGTAAAAGAGCTGGAAGCAGCGAAGAAGAATGGGGTCCGCGGCAGTGGGCGTGTGCAAGGAAAGCACCAAGCAGCATGCGTCGTAGCGTTGGTGCTCAAGCAGTAGTTTAGCTGTGCACTTCACAACATTAGGCCGGATCCGGAATTGATCAAACCCGTCCGGCGCTCCCGCGCTCTCGCCGCTGGCGCGTGGCGTCCGAGCATGGTGGGGAATCCGGCAAACCACAGCCCACGCCTGCAGCGCCTTCTCCCAATCATCGCGCTCAACCGCCTCACAAATCGTCGCTTCCACGTGACGCAGAATGCAGTACCGTTGCAGCCGCGTTTCCGCTGCGGTGGGTGTAGGAACGTGCCGAAACAGCATATGCAGCGCGCGGCGCCACTGGCCCAAAGCTGCACAGAGCGGAATGGCCAGGCTGCGCAGCCTCAGTGTGTCTCGAGGCAACTGGCTTTGGGCGTAGCGTAGGGCAGGCATCCACAACCCCATTGAAATAAATAGGTGCTCCAACGGGGGTCCAGCTCTCTCTTGGGCGCTTGGATGCATCCCACCGTACACGGCGACGGCGGCCTGCCAGTTGCCACGCTCCGCAAGTTCTGTGAACACCACAGTGGGCCGCCCGGTGAGAGCCAGCGCGTCTTCCCAGCACCCACGCGTACAATTGAGCCGCACTACAGAGTGAAGGCAGGCCGGGTCCAGCACCCCAACTTCGTGCGTGCGTGCTACATTAACAAAGTCAATCACAATGTTTTTTGCGCGTGTCACCTCCTTCACCTTCGTTTGTGTGTCGATGTCGTGCTCCTCCCCGCTGCGTAGGTGCACTAAAAACAAACTCGCTGTGTGAAGAACGGTGACCATAGGGGCGGAGGTGAGGGACGCAGAAACAGTCTGCCACAGAGCCTCCCAGTAGAAGGAACTCTGTGGCACAGTGTTGAGCCTAGCCATGGGAGACAGCAGAGCGCGTGGTCTGGGTGTAAGCTCCAGCAGCGCCGGAAATAAGCGAACGAGCTCCAACGCCCTCTCCCACTGTCGTTCCTTCAGCGTCACGAGAGCCTCCGTAACCTCCCCCAGCGTGAGGTCGTCTGGCATTTGGCGACAGTCGGCGACATGCAACAACGCTTGGCGTCGTTCTTCCCTGGCCTTTATTTCAGGCAACTCCGACTCCGCATGACGCCGCACCTCCTCGCGGAGCTCCCACGCGCGTTGCCTGACCTCCGGCTCATCTCGACAAGTGAGCACCGATGCCACCGCCAGCGCCCGCCACCACGGCGACGTGACAGTAAAGCAGCGAATAAAACTTTCCGTCGTGGCCTTACTCGGCACGCCACCCGAGGCTAGCAGGAGAGACATGATTTTTGACCCTGCCACCCATTGGCGACCAGCCGCTGCCGCTAACATCGTTGGCCAGGCCAGCGTCGGTGCATGCTGAATCAGACGCTCCTGTGAGCCCACAAGAAGGGCGCCACGCCAATCACCGGCGTCCAGCAACAGACGGCTGCATTGTAGGTGGTGGTGGGGCGCCAAGACTGGAACGCGACGGCGTCGGGCCGCGAGAATAAGCGCGAGAAGTGTTTCCGCCGCACCGTCGCTGCGGCGTGCAAGTATTGCATCCGCCGCCGTGTGGTACACGGCGCGAGCGGAGAGGGGACTTGTCTGCAATTGATCTAACACCTGTACAGTTACCTTCCATGTGCTGCGCGTTGATACGGCTGTCACTACCTCTGCGTACGTCCGTGCCGTTGGGGTGCACGACAGCTTCACTGCCCCTGCGAGAAGCATCGCGGCACGGGCCCAGTTGCCGCCCTTCAGCGTTGCCACAACGACCTCCTCTACCTCCCGCGCGGAGGGCAACATGAGGTCGGGTGAATGCTTTCTGTACCCCCACGCCCTCTCCTGCTGCGTCCAAAAAAAAAAAAAGCAAAATAAATAAATAATGATAATATAAAGCGAAACCATTGACAGAGCAACGCAGTGCCTAAGCAGCTGATTGTTAATGCAGAGCGAACGTCACCGTAATACCCCTCCTCCCACGCAGTGCGCATCACGACGCCGAGCCCAACCACCGGCTCAAAGTGATATCTCATCTACGTCTACGTCTTCCTCTTCCTCCTCTGCCTTCGCCGACTCATCAGAGACGACGTCGGCGCGCAGTGCCTCTGCTAGTGCCCGACGCTGCACGGCAGCTCCCTCCTGCAGCAGTTCCCGTATCTCCTGACGCACAGCGTACAACTCCGCGACATGTGTCTCCATCTGCTTCACGGACTCCTCAAAAAGAGCGCGCTCCTTCTTGAGAGCGCTCAGCACAGGCTCCAGTGATTCACGGCGGTACAACATCAGATTGGCCACAAACGCCTCGAACTCCGTCTCTGTTGGCGACCAAAGCGATGACCGGGGAGAATGCGTGGCAGCCGTCTTGTGTCGCTGCTGCTGTGTAGGCGGTGCCGCCGCTTCTACCGCTTCCGCCGCACTTCCCACGACAACATTTGCTGCGCCCGAAGGCTCTTTGCGCACCTTTCGTGAGGAACCAACTTTCCCGCTGCTCTTGCCGCGTCCCCGATGCTCGCTATTATTCCCAGCCGTGGCCTGCCTCGCCACCGCGGCGTGGCGCATCCACGTACCACAGCCGATGGTAATGCGGGCCCACTGCGGGCACAGACGGCGAAGCAGAGCGTTTGCCACTATCATCGCCTTGTTCCTCTCACGCTGGGGCAAAGAAACAACCGGGTCCACCTCCCCTTCGGTGACCACTGAAAAGGGCATACACATAAACAACAAAAAAAAATAGGGGAAAAAAGGAAAATATGAATACACACACACACACACGTAAAACAATACAAATAAACAAAACAGAGCGCTCACGAGCGTAATGTTTGGCGCCTCTTCCCCCGCAACATGCGTGTGTAGGTGTGTGGGTAGACGGCACGCAACCGTGTCCGCATTACTGGTTGTATGTTTAAGCGAACAAGAGGCAGGATGAGTTTGCAGTAACGCCTTACGGCTTTGTGGTGTACACAAAGAGGCGGTACATATCGCTATCGCCAAGCAGGGTGTAACGCACCTGATCACCCCATGCGAACGCGTCCCTCCTCGTGTAGTGCAGTCGCATGTAGGGCACAACCCACGTTACCTGCATGAAAGTACCGTACCCTTTGGCGTGCTGCAATAGCCCATCGACGCCGCGCAGCATGGCCCCGATGTCATCCTCCATCGTTGGACTGTCCTTGTCGCTCTCAAGCGCATCCATCGTGCCCTTGTCAATAATAGCGTCAAAGGGGCCCAACAAACGAAACTCCTCAAGACGGCGCACATCGCCCACTCTCCACGTCGTGTTTGGCAGCACCCCAGGCGGGTACTTTGCCTGCATGTTCGCGATGACGTTGGGCGCGTAGTCCATCGCCACCTGCTCCAGGGTGAATGGAAGCTGGCGCGCCCGCACGGCCTCGTAGAGGTCCATGCAAAGCGATGAGTTCCCAGTGCCCAGGTGTAGCACCCGCAGCACTGGGCTGCCAGCGTGGGCCTCAGCAGGTACTGCGGCACCCTGAGCCTCACGCAGCCCAAATGTCTTCGCGAGCTCGTCACAGAGTGCCAATACCACTGACTGATGAACGGACGGGAACCAGTTGTAGTGCGCCTCCTTGCTATAGCGCCGCTCCCAGTAGCTTTGGCGGCTGTACTCCGCAACGTCGTCGGGCTCCATCGGCGCAGCCCCACCTGTACAATCTTGGCAGCGGCAGCAGCAAAGCGAGACAGGGGAAACAAAAAAAAAAAGAAAGAAAGAGCCACATAAGGCAGTGATGGAGGGATCAGCATCACGGCAGGCAGCGGAACAAAAAAAAAAAAAGGCCGGCAAAACCAGCCACCACAGCGGCGCGACACCGGCAAAGGTGTCACCCACGTAAAAGTTCAACTCCCAAGAAAAGAAGCTCCAGGATAAAAAAAAATTTTGAAAACTGTGAAGTGACAAGGGCAAAATTACCCATGGGAAACAACCTCATTGATGGTCAGCCGTTGTCGATGTCGCAGCAGCGTCAACAGCGTCCAATAAGAACACCGACAGCGCACGTTCCCCTGTGCGCTGACGGCGGAGGTTCGGAAGCGGTTCAAACCCTTCGGCCCTTCGTATGCGCGAGGGGAGGCACCAATGAAAAATCCGTGCCCCACAGTAGCAACGGACGTACAACGGGGGAAAGGAACAAACACGCAAGCAAAAATTAGTGAGGCAACAGCCGTAAAAAGGGCGGAGAAGTCATCACAACATCCTCCACCCTCAACTTGTGAAAATAAAACCAAAAAAATAAAAGGCGCCGAGAAACGTCCTTCAGATGTCATTTAAAGTGTTTCCTCGTCGCGAGGAAACACAACAAACACAAACACATCCAAGGCGATAAGGCACCGCACAGCACCCTTTTTCTCCATGTACGGAGGGGAATGCGTGGAAGAAACAAATAAACAAAATGACAAAAAAAGATCTCACCCTGTTGGTCCCAAAGAGAATGATGTAAAACAAAACCATGAGAGGGAGGAAGTGGCATTAGAACAAAGAAAGCCGCAGACGCGGGAAAGTTGAGGCCTGTGACAACTCATTTTTATTCCCTCAACTTTTCCCATTCGGCCTCCTTGTTGGAGCGCTGGGTGGACAGACTTACTCTTGGCGCAAAAAGTGCCCTATAATGGGCGGGATTCTGCCCCACATCCTACTTTCCTCAAGTATCAGGATGTATTCTCCAAGCAGCACATCAAACCTCAGCACTAGCGCGCCATTCATCTCGTCTGGGGGACTGCCCGTGGCCGGCTCCAAGGGGGGAGCCACAGCGTTGAGCAACACGCGGAGGACACAGGAGCGGATGTAACGTTGCAGTAGGTTGTTGCCGAGTAGCTCAGTCCAGCGGCACCGCAGCCGAATATGAAAACCAAGCTGCTGGCACGGCCGCCGCAGGTCACGCAGACGCACCCTTCTGCCCTCCGCCGGCCGCAGCCACAGTCTGCACAAAATCGACTGCCAGAGCGCCAGGCTGCCGAGGCTGTAGTCCCCGACAGAGAAATTTTTGTCATCCGTTTCATCACTCGCTTCACCTGTCATCTCCTCTGCCATGTGACAAGCCGAATCATTAGCACTTTCATCGCCCATGAATCGGCGGAAGAGCAACGCGGCAAACTCTTCCATGATAATGGTGCGGCAGCTGTTCTCCAGATCCCCCCGGCACTTATCACGCACCAAGCGTCCCAGAATCACATCCGCCTCCCTCACACGTTGGATATCTTCTGTGCGTAGATAGCACCGCAGTACACCTGTCGCTAGCAGCCATTCCGTGTCGGGTTGTGACGCGCCATAGTCCTCCTCAAAAGATAGAATGCCTGCCCGTGCTGCCAAATACCTTTTCCACGAGCGGCCGTAGATACTGTTAACAATCGCATCATACTCTTCTGGAAAGTCCCGCTGTATCCGATCTTGAAGCCGCTTGGAACACACCGAGCCGCGGTGGGGCCACTGTTCCCCCCGCATTTCAGCAAACGTTCCTCGCACTGCCACCGCGAGTCGCACCATCATGTCTGCAGCTGCGGGGCTTAGACTGCCACTCTCGCTGGAGATCGCAGAAGAATCGGGGTCAGAACTGCTCACCACACCCCACATGATTTCCTTAGTGAATAGAAAGTAGATTGGGGGTACTGTCTACCGTCGCTTTTTTGACTGTGTGTGGGCTCAAAACAACATAAAACAGAGAGATAAAGGGAGGAAGGGGGGGGGGGGGGGGGGGGAGGGGGGAAGACGCAGGCGTGCGTGTGCGCACGGGGTGGGGGTGAGAAACTCAAACACATTAGGCCAGCGGTGGGGTCGTTTTCCGCGGTCTTCCTTTCGCTACTGCGCGGCAGTGATGATCGTTGGAGGCAAAATCAAAAACCAAAAACAAAAAAAAAACAAAAAAAAAAGGATGAGGCGGGGCGGAGGAGCGGGAGCAGCAATGAGGCAACGGAGATGCACCTCCCCCACACAACCGCCCAACGCACGCCGCACAGTCTCACGAAAAAGAAGAGGCCCGAGGACAAACAAAACAAACAAAGTAAAACAAAAAAAAACAACAACAACATCTCCCCCCTTAGAAAGGATCACGAAGAATAACACATCAGGGCTACATATATATATACGAACAAAAAGAAAAACAATATATATACAAAAGGACCCAAATGAGTTCCACCATCCTACGCATAAAAATCATGAAAAAGTAGAAAGGTATGTGAGGCAACATCAACAAAAACACACATTTTTATTCTTCCCCTCCCTAATCCACCGGCAGAAAAAAAAAAACAGTCCTAGTAACTACATGACAATTCCGCCCTGCACCTCCCCACACGCGCGGATCCCCAGACCCAGTAATACAAAAATAAATAAAACCTAAATGCACTTTTCCAAACTCCACGCACAGCTCCACAGCTCCACAGCGGCAGCAGCAACGCACTCTACTTCAGCACAGAACGGAAGATAGATGACTGGGGCGCAATAGCCAAAATTCCGGATTTCGCATCATCACCTGACGGGAGGAACTGCGCTACTACATCAGTTAGGAGAGTGCTTTAAGAGAAAGCGAAAAACCTTACCACCTCTTATAGGAATATCCTAGCAGTGAGACTCTGGGCACACAGAATTCCCACGCAACGCAGTCCTATCACTTCCGCGCAATTCCCGCCGAAATTGTCGTTCCTCATCAATGCGTCTCTGTCGCTCACGAATCATAATCATCTGCTCCTCTCGCTTTATTCGCAGACAGTTGATGGACGTGTTTCTCTTGTACTCCTTCTCCACTATGTTCCGCATGGACTGCTTTAGTTTTTTCAGCTGTTTTTGAATGAACTCCTGCTCCCGATGCTCCTCTTCAACCTCCACACGATGTCTGGCCTCGGCGATTCGCTGCTCACGCTCCTCGATCCTCTCAAGCATGGCCACTTCCTTCTCCGTGGGTGGACGATGCTCGCTGATGGCGCGGCTGTAGATCATCATGGCACCCACCGACGTGGAGCGACTCTCAGGCCTGTGCGCCGTGGACCTCGCGTGGACGGAAGGAGAGTTCCTCGAGAGGCTG
>NW_021705846.1:0-445 GCF_003719475.1 Trypanosoma rangeli
GCTGACACTTTGCGTCTTCATGCTTTCCTCTTCTTCTTTGCTTCAGTACGTGATGACTAGACGTGCAATTCCTGTGGTATCTGAAGCCTCAGTGAGCGAGACACTGCAACGGTGCCCTTCCAAAGGGCGTGCTGACACTTTGCGTCTTCATGCTTTCCTCTTCTTCTTTGCTTCAGTACGTGATGACTAGACGTGCAATTCCTGTGGTATCTGAAGCCTCAGTGAGCGAGACACTGCAACGGTGCCCTTCCAAAGGGCGTGCTGACACTTTGCGTCTTCATGCTTTCCTCTTCTTCTTTGCTTCAGTACGTGATGACTAGACGTGCAATTCCTGTGGTATCTGAAGCCTCAGTGAGCGAGACACTGCAACGGTGCCCTTCCAAAGGGCGTGCTGACACTTTGCGTCTTCATGCCTTTCCTCTTCTTCTTTGCTTCAGTACGTGAT
>NW_021705846.1:471-11672 GCF_003719475.1 Trypanosoma rangeli
TTCCTCTTCTCTTTGCTTCAGTACGTGATGACTAGACGTGCAATTCCTGTGGTATCTGAAGCCTCAGTGAGCGAGACACTGCAACGGTGCCCTTCCAAAGGGCGTGCTGACACTTTGCGTCTTCATGCTTTCCTCTTCTTCTTTGCTTCAGTACGTGATGACTAGACGTGCAATTCCTGTGGTATCTGAAGCCTCAGTGAGCGAGACACTGCAACGGTGCCCTTCCAAAGGGCGCGCTGACACTTTGCGTCTTCATGCTTTCCTAATTGTCTCCGTTGTTTTGCTGAAGTTGTCTTGTGTCTGGTTTGTCGCTGCTGACATGGTGAATGGCTGCTTTGTTTGCATTTTTTTCTTTTTGCCTCGCTTGGTCGCCTCATTTCATGGTTTTTGGAGTTCAGTAAAATTATTGCTAGCTTGAATGGTGGATGTCCATGACAACGGCAACGCCTTGTTGGACAAAAGTTGTGTCTAACTGCTTTGCGTTGTTTTGTACGCTATTTCTCGTGGCAACAACCGGCCTGGCGGAGGGACAGCTTGTGGGGACGTCGACAATACACAGCCTTTATGCCGAGGACGCAGCGGTGGTGGAGCTTGCCGGCACGAATTGGTCGCAGGTTCACCGCAGTGCCCCGCTTTGCCCATGGATAGTGCTGTTTTACAGCAGCGTCTGCGGTCACTGCAGGGCCATTGCACCCACGTACCGCACGTTTGCCACGAGGCTGGAGGACTGCCACGAGGAGGATCCGTTAAGGACGCTCACGGCCGCCGTTGTGAATTGCGTCAGTGAGACCTCAACATGCCGCGAATATGCTGTGTCCGCTGTTCCGAAGCTCCTCCTATTCCTTCCATTGAGCTGCCCCAGTGGAACAGTCGAGACATGCAACGCAACAAAAATGCGGTGGGTTGCTATGGACAGCAGCGAGAAGGGATTGGGATGGCTGCGGCGGGAGGCGCGTAGAGAGATTAAACAAGTGCTAAGAGATGATGGATCCATGGTGGAGCGTTGTGTCAGCATGCGCCATGCACTGTATGTTGAAAAAAATATGCGGTTACACCAAGCGTCGGACGCACCAGCCCCATTTGTTGAAACGAGGCAGCTCTACGCAACGGACATTGCTGGCGCCTTCTTTTTCACGATGTGGCACGAGGTCTTGCTTGTGGGCCTTGACTCTCCAAAGCCTCTGCAGGCATTGAAAAATTTTTTGCGTCTCGTCGAACATGCCCTTGCCGGACTTGGGGCAGGAGCATTACTTGAGGCGGTGAAAAACATTGAGGGAGGAGGAGACTTTTCCGTCACAAGCTGGCAGAAGACTGTAAATGCTGCACGTATTCCGTATGAGGGAGATCCGCATGAGGTGCGGTGGCGCACATGCAGCGGCTCCTCCCCAAAATACCGCGGTTTTCCATGTGCGATGTGGCTTCTCTACCACTCCCTTACCGTCAACGTTCCTGCTGTTGCTGCAGACATCAACCCATTGGAAACGATTCAGAATTATGTGCGTTATTTCTTTTCCTGCGTGAAGTGCCGCCAGCACTTTGAGCAGTTTAATTTTAGCCGGGATGAGGATCCTGTTTTGCAGCTCTGGCGAGCTCACAATGAGGTGAATGCCCGACTTGCGGTGGTGAAGGCGGGGGCCGACCCTTTTGTGCCGAAGCGACAGTTCCCAGACTCTGCACTCTGCAGCACCTGCCACGATGCATCCGGCGCGTTTCGGGAGGAGGAGGTCGTGAAGTATCTACGCAAATGGTACGAATGGGACCCCGATATGGTTGGACGGCGGGTCAGCGGAGGCTCCACCACATTGTCCCCGCTTGAGGAGAGGACACTGCTGACCAACGGCAATGCAGAAACTTGGAATGAAAAGAAGGTGTGGCAGGATCCCCTTCCGCTTCACGTGTTTCTCACGTTGTTCGTTATCGTTGCACTTGTAAGTGCCGGTATTCTCCGCACTCGGCGAAGGTACATGGGGTTGTTTCTGCACCACCGTATCCGCCAAAAGTAACATGGAAACATTACAGGCAGAGAAGTCTTTGTACGCACGTGAAGATTTTTTGGTGTGCCACCGACTTTCCTCCTAAGCTCTACTCGTAGTGAGTATCTCCATGTAGTAAAGGGATAGTTTGGGGTTTTCTGGAAGAATTTTTAATGCCCTTTTTTTTGTGTGTGTCTTGTTGGATTTCCTTGTCATTTACTCTTTCTTTGTTGCTGTGCGCCTGCTTTGATGCTTCCGCTCCCTTTATATATGGAGGTTTGCATTTGGCGCACTCCTCCCCGTCTATCGGTCTCCCAAGCGGGGTATATCTCGCCCGCACAACTTCTGCGTCACGTCCTGTTATCTTTATTGCGGAGGTCCACAGGACGTATGTTGCAACTCTGATAGAGTAGAAGGAGGGAGGGAGGGAGGGGGGGGGAAGTTATTTGTGACGGAGGCTTTGTGCCCTGCGTGATTCGGCACACACTATGAGTTGTTTCAAGGAGTGCATTGCTATTATCAACACACATAGTTGGGGCGAGGGAAGCCCCTTCAGTGTTTGCTAGCGCGCTTCAGCAGTATCTTGACAGAGCAGGCATCATACATCACAATGTGTGTATGCCGGAGAAGAACATTCTGAATGCTCTTGAGTTGCACGCAGACACGGCAGATGCTATTGTTGTCTGTGGTGGTGACGGGACTCTGAGTTCTGTCGTGAATGTTCTGGCGACCGCACGCCATGAGTTGCTTCTTAAAATGCCGATTATCCCTGTGCCCTGTGGGCTACAGAACTCCATTGCAGCGTCACTTGGAGTGCTTTCGGCTGAGCGCTCCGTGTCTGCCTTTCTGCTGGGGCGTGTGGAGCCCATTCCAGTTTGGGAGGTGCGTGTCAACGGGGCTCTGGTGCGGTATATGGCGTCCTACATTTCTATCGGCGTCTGTGCAATGTGTGTCCGGCGCCTGCATGACCTGGATGCCGTGGGTGAGAGCTACGTGGCTCTGCTCACCGTTCGAAACAAATACAAAGTGAGAGCCTTTTACACGGCGTTGCGGAACGAAGTGGTTCCATGTACCGCCGCTCTGACGACGACGACGAAGTCCCACATGGAGATTGCACTGTCGGTGAAGCTCTTCGTGGCCTCACAGATGCCGTTGCAGCACGCCCGTTACTCCCTCATGCCATGTGCAACCTTTAAGCACGGCACATTGGGCGTCACGTATGCCACAGAAGCGGCGTCAAGGCTTTGTCTTTGGCATTTACTGAGCCGAGAGGCCGCAGAGGGCGTAATTATAAATGAGGATGGTGTCTGTGAGTGCCCTTGCGTGGGTGAACTGGACTGCTGCATCAAAGGCGTGTCCAGTGAAGAGGCAGAGGACACCTTGCCAAGGGTTCTCATGATGATGGACGGGGGGGCGGTGTATTTGCTTCCAGGTTCAAAGGTGTCGGTGCGGCGAGCGTCTTGTGAGACACTTTTCGCGTCTTGTTGAAGGATGACTCAGCTGCGTGAGTCGTTATTTGGCTTCGCGTCTGCCTGTATGCTGTCGTACGATGGCCGTGTGGGGCTGCCTTTTGCGACAGACTCTGTGGTCTGACTCTCGGCAAGGGAAACAGGGTATGCGTGTGAATATCTTTTTTTTTTTTTGGTCTTTGGACACCCGTTAGGTGGCTAGGAGCAAGAGAGCAACGAAGGAAGAGGGATTGTGGCGGGTGCTAAATGGAACAAATTGGGGAAGGCGGCGGTGGCGGCCATCATCATGGTCGCTTCCGGCACCGGGGGCAGGAATACGATGAGTATGTGCCTCGAAGGAAGATACACGGTCAGCGCTGTGTTGACTTTTATTCCTCCGCCATTCGGCACGTAACAACGCGTCTGCTGCATCGCAATACTCCATACGGTTGGCATGTGGAGCCGCACCCGTACTATTCCAAGGATATGCTTCCTGCTGCACAGACTCCGTTCAATCCGAGTACCGCGTTGTGTACACAGTGGGTAAACACATCTTTTCACCCGGACTCGCGTTCCGGGCACACACGTGTGCCGCTCATGAATCTGAAGTGGGCCCCCAATGGTCGCCGCCTGTTGTGCTCTACCGGTCGAGGTGAGTTTCTGCTCTTCAACGGGCACTCCTTTGGTCTGGAGGTGAAAACGGTGGCTCACGAAGATCATCGGCCATGTCGGGCGATAACATGGGGAAACAGTAGTAACCTAATCATAAGTGGCGATGACGCGGGTATGGTAAAACTTTGGCTCTCTAATTTTGTTCTTGTGGCGGTGTATAATTCCCACCACCGAACCGTGCGGGAGATCACCTGGGCGCCACTGGAAGGTAAGTTCTGCACATGCGGGCAGGATGGGTCTGCGCGTGTGTGGGATACGAATGCGGTGGGTACCAACCCGCAGAATGTGAGGGAGGAGGTGAAGCTAGAGGGTCACGGTGGGGACGTGGTGTCGGTGGACTGGCACCCCTTCCATTCACTGATCCTTACGGGAAGTCAGGATCGTGATTGCCGGTTGTGGGACCCACGGACCGCATCACGTGGAAGCATAGCCGCCTTGCAGGGCCATGCGCAGTCGGTGAACTGTGTGCGGTGGAACCCAAGCGGGACAACGCTGCTTTCCGCGTCGAAGGACTGTACTGTAAAGCTCTGGGATATCCGCATGGTGCAAGAAATTGCCTCCTACGAGGCCCATTCAAAGTCTGTGGAACGCGTGGAATGGCATCCGCAGGTACCAGACCTGTTTGTTAGTGCAGGGGCTGACGGCAACCTCATGTACTGGCTGGTGGACGCGTACGAAGTCAGCCAGGGGCAGGGTGGGTTTTTGCACATTATCCACGAAACAGCCATGGTGGAAAATGCCCACGATCGGTTCCGTGATGTTGCAAATCCGGTGAATGCCATTGCCTGGGATCCGTTAGGTGGTCTTCTTGCCTCTTGCTCCAGCGAGGTAAAATACTGGCATCGCAACAAGCCCGGGGCGATGGAGGAGAAGGAGCGTGGTGAGGAGGACGACGTTTTTGACATGACGGGGCAGCTGTAGCCTCGTGGATCGCCTGCGGCAAACGCAGTCGTGTTTGAGGGACGGTGAAAGCGGAGGGGGAAGGGTGATAGCCGCGGAAATGGACCTGTTTGTTTGTTTCTTTTTAACACCCCTCTTTCGTGGTTGTGCTGTCCATATCTTTTTTTTTTTTTCAATTGCCTCGTTTGTCTGCTGCGTGCCACAACACCTTCTTGCACACATTAGGCAATGGACGGGCGGTGGTTTGTGTGGAGGGCTACCGCCGTCTGCTACAACCCGCACGACCCGTTGACTTTCCTCTTCGCCCTGCTGGCGCTGCTCCCCATCGTTGTGTTGCTCTTCCTTGCGGGACTCGCAAGTGCACCTTCCTCCCGGCAGCAAAAGGCATCTCTTGTGCTTCTCTTAGGGCTCGTGTTGAATGCGGGCGCTAATGCCTTCATGAAGCGATGTATTCAAAGTCCGAGGCCACGCCACCCGGCGAGCGGGGATTTGAACTGCAGCACCCCGAGTGCTCACGGGATGCCTAGTGATCACGCCCAGTTTATGTTTTTCTTTATTACGTGGCTGATGCGCCGGGCCGCGTTGACGGGGCTGCCGATGGCTTTGGAAATGCGGGCCTTCTTGCTTTCTGCAGCTTTTGCAGTATCATACGGTCGGGTGTATAATAACTATCACTATCCCATGCAGGTTATTGTGGGAGGCCTCATTGGTGTCACGAACGCATACCTGTGTACCACGCCTTCAGGCGAGGCCATACTGCATCAGGCAGCTGTGGCCGTATCGCCTGTTAAGAATTTCTGCACGGGCTGGGTACAATTTCTTGTTTGATTAACTTTGCTTTTTATCCTTAAAAAAAAAACTATTGAGCTTGTGGTATTTCTTCCTCATGTAGGATTGCAGTACATTCGTTTGTTTGCCTTGTACTGGTACTGCGGAATCTTCGGGTTGCCTTGTTCTTTTTTTTTTTTTTTGGTTCTTCTTTTTTTTTTCCTTAGTCGTAGTCTAACGCCTGGTTACAACGCCCACTTGCGCCGGTGTTTTTTTTTTGTTTGTGTGTGTGTGTGTGTGTGTGTGTTCTTGCTTAGCTGCCAGGCACCACTGCCCACAGCTGCAGTGTAGAATAGTGGGCGGGGTGTCGGCTGCGTCATGATCTCCGCGGTGGAGGCCATGCGGTACCTCGCCTCTGGCAAAGGCGTGTTTGACTCCATCTGCGACCTCATCATCCGCCCTCCGAGGGCGGAGTACGATCCAGAGACGGATTTGGGTCCCTCGCTCTTCCGCATCAGCAACGACTCAGAGGTTTTCACGCGCACTGACCTCACCCTTACGGACATGCGTGGGATGGATGTGAGGTGCTCGTGGTTTCACCCCACGGCAGCCCGTTCTCAGCCCTGTGTGGTGTATCTCCACGGCAACTGCGGCTCCCGGTTTGATGCGTTGGAGGCGCTGTTTCTCTTGCAACGCGATTTTTCATTATTTGCCTTTGACGCAACGGGGAGCGGTCTGTCCGATGGCGAGTTCATCTCGCTTGGCTTCTACGAGCGGCAGGATTTGGCGGCGGTCGTAGATTTTCTTCACGGCCAAAAGACGGTTGACGGAATTGGCCTGTGGGGACGTAGCATGGGGGCAGTGACCTCCATCATGTATGCCGCGAAGGATCCCTCGATTAAGTGCATAGTCTGCGATGCGCCTTTTTCTACGCTGCGTCTCCTCATAAAGGATTTGGTAAAACGCAATGTTTCAAAACGATTCCCGATGAAGCTTGTGGACAGCATTGTGGATCGCATTCGCAAGCGTATTACGAAACGAGCCGCTTTTGATATTGATGACTTGGATGCGCTGAAGTATGCGTCTGAGTGCGTGGTGCCGGCGTTTATATTTCACGGTGAAAGCGATAACTTTGTATTGCCGAGGCACTCCATTGCGGTGTCCAACACGTTCAAGGGGCCGTGTCTGCACCATCTGGTGAGCGGCGGCCACAACGATGAACGCGGCGAAGACGTGCGGGAGGTTATCGCCCAGTTCTTGACGCTCTACCTGGTTTACAAGCCGCAGGGGGAGCGGGACCTTAAGGCAGGACCCCAGCCTGTCTTTATAAAACGGATTCAAACGGAGGCGGCGGCGACGAAGGAGGCGGAGGAGCCGTCAACCTTATCGGGCAGAGAAAACGCCACCGCTGCCCCCGAAGACGACGATGAGGATGATGGGGACTCGTTCATTGACCAGACAAATTTGTCCCTGCTGTCACCCATACGTTTCATGCAGCCGCCCTTGTTTGCCGCCTCTTCATTGCCAACATCTGCGAGTGAGGAGACCACTCCAGAGGGAACACAAAACGCATCTGCATGAGCTAACCAAGCCGTATTTGTCCATTCATGTATCCGGCTGTGGATCTATATACCGGCATGTACTGCGACAGTTGTGTGAGTGTGTGCGTGTGTTTGTGTGCATCGTGAACGGCGGTGGAGATGTCGCTTTGCGCGCACTGCTTCAGGGCGACAGCAAACATTTTTTTTTTTTTTTCTGCAGTGTGTTGTTTTCCCCTTCTTTACTGCTTTCCGCCTCCAATGGAGGATTCCATTTTGGGGGTTGTGCGAACGGTGGCGAGTGAAATATGCTACTATGCAACAATCAGAATGACCGCAGGCCGTGAAGTGAGGGATGGCGTACAATTCGTGCGGACACTGTGATAGGATCGCCATGAAGAGGGACAGATGGAGGGATACAGGGACATGCAGTGTAGCCTCTGTAAAGGCGTGGCCTTTGATATTTTGTGTCGGTTTTCCCGGTACGTGTTGCATGTCACGCGACAGTTCATGTATGCCGCCTGCTCGCGTCACCGGTGTGTTTCTTTAAAGGCCTCTCTCGACACTTTTCTCGGTGCTTCATTGCCTTTGTTCATATATCTATCTATCTATCTATCTATATATATATATATATAAGTATACATATATAAGTATACATATATAAGTATTCTCCTTTTCTTTTCGCGTCATTTCTTTGTCGTTGTTTTTGCCTCGATGTGTTCCCCTGCACTCGTCCTGACTCTGACCTGACGCTGTCCGTAGGTGTGGACACTATGGCTTGCCTCCTTGCCGCAACGTCTGCTCAGCGGCAAGAACTATGGCCCGCACTCTCGCCCCCTTTTCTTTTTCTCCTTGTTTTTCCTTCTCTTTCTTCGTCATCTCAGCTCCTTTGCTTTTTTTTTTCTTGTTTTGCCGTCTTGTGAGTCTCCGTGGTGTCTGTGCGTGTTCTTGGAGTGCAGTAGTGGGGGGAGGGCGAAGGGCCCGGCGTCTTGTGAAAATGCCACAGGATCGCTTTGAGGTTCAAGCGGTGTGCGCGGATGGGTCCGCAGCAATTGACCGGCTTGGCTTTTATCTGCTGCGCGAGACACCCCTACCCGCACCTGGCGGCCCGTTGCCGAGCGGCGATCGGAGCGCTCAGAGGCGGGAGGAGGAGTTTTGGATAAGCCGTATTTGCTGCTACATGCGGCTCTCGCTCGAGTTGGAGCGACATCAACGCACAGTGGGCGACTGTGAAGGCCGCATTGTGGAGGAGCAGGCGGCGCTTGAACAGGCGCAGTGGCGCGTATATCGTCAAATGCAGCACCGCATGTATCGTTTTGGCGGCCTCCAGCATGAAAGTTTGCGCCGCTTTCTGTGGGGTTTTTTGACTGGGTCGTTGCAACGCTCGGAGAGTGTGGTGCGGGCCCACCATGCGATGTACGTCGGGCTCACGAGTTCACCCCCGGATGAGGAGACGGTTGAGGCAATTAGCCGAGACTTGAGCCGCACTTTTCCGACGCACTGCCTTTTTGTTGGCGCGGGGTCAGTGGGCCAGGAGGAGCTGCGTCGCGTTCTCTCTGCGTACAGTCGTTTTGACCCGGCCGTGGGGTATTGCCAAGGCATGGCCTTCATCGTGGCGCTGCTGTTGCTTCACGCGCCGGAGGAGGAGGCGTTTGGGATGCTGCTGCATCTCTCATACTCACCGGCGTTCCAGATGCGGGAGGTGTTTCTCCCCGGGCTTCCGCGACTGCGGCTCTTCCTGGCAGTGCTCCGCCGCCTAATTGAGCGTCTACTGCCGGCGCTGCACCGCCGTTTTGTCGAGATTGGCTTAGATGTCTTTTTCTTCGCCCCGCAGTGGTTTCTCACCCTCTACACGTACCAATTTCCCCTCGACTTTGTATGTCGCCTGTGGGATCTCTTCTTCGTGGATGGCTGGAGGGTGATGTTTCAGGCCGCCATTGCCACCCTGCACTGGGAGCAGGAACAGCTGCTTTCGCTTGACATGGAGGCGGCACTGCTGTGGATTAAGGAGTGTCACGAGGGAAAATCAGCGGAGGAGATGGTGCGCCGCACCCGCAACGTCCCCCTCTCAGAGGCAGAGTTTCGCTCTGTGCTTCGCGCCGAGGAAGATGCGGCGGCTGCGCGCGTTGGCTTCGGCGAATGATTACGATTCGCGTGACTGCAACAAGGTGAGTGGTGCGAGGGAGCAAAGCCCCCTCCCCCCCTCCGCAGCTTCAGGGGCTATGCGCGTTCATTGCCTTCCTTTTTTCTTTTTTTCTTTTGTTTCAATTCCGTGTGACCCTTGCTGCTTTTGGGTGGCTCACCTGTCAACGCATGGAAACCGACGTTTGTCTCACCCCCTTCATGTCCCTTTTGAATTTTTTGTTTTTTTCTCTCTCTCCCTGCGTGCGTGCGTGCGTGTGCGATCGGGCCTGGGGAACAGAAGTATTTTTTAATTGCAGGTTTTCCACCCACCGGTCAATAGGAGAAACGACACAAGGATGGGGAACATGCTACCGAAGCCGATCTTAAGCAAAATTGTTGATAGAGTGGGCAATTACCGCATCGGTGCGGCCTGCGTGTCTGTGAACGGCTATCGCCCAAGCATGGAGGACGCACATACAATGGTGTTAGACGGCGGCGTGGGCCTCTTTGGTGTGTTTGATGGGCACAACGGTGGCGGGTGCAGTGAGTACATCGCACAGAACATCCCGGAGAAGGTGAAGGCGATGGACGGTAAGTACGACCCGGTGGATTTTGAGCGACTCTGTGTGGGCTTGGACAACGACTTTATGCGAGACGTCGGCGATGCAAGCGGCACTACAGGCACCTTTTGCCTCGTTCTGCAGGACTACACCACCATTGTCTGCAACGTGGGGGACTCACGGACGATACTAACGCGTGCCGGAAAGATGCTGTTTGCCACTGAGGACCACAAGCCAGCCAATCCTGATGAACGTAACCGCATCGAGGCCTGCACGGGATGCGTAATTAGTGGCCGCGTTGACGGTGACCTTGCCGTCTCCCGCTCGTTCGGTGACAGCTCGTTCAAACGCAACGATGCAGGGGACTACAAGGAACAGAAGGTGATTGCCGTGCCGGATGTCACGAAGTTTGCCTGTCAGCCGGGCGACATCATTATCCTCGCCTGCGACGGCGTCTTTGAGGGATCCTTCTCAAACGAGGAGGTGGTGAAGTTTGTTTACGGGCAGTTGCCGAAAAGTGCGGATTTGGCAGTCGCCGCGGCGCGTGTGTGTGATGAGGCCATCCGACGCGGTAGTAAAGACAACATTTCATGCATGATTGTTCGGCTCTCTGACGGCATGTCGCCTGTAAAGGCGTATGGGGCGCATACGTTTGTGCCAGGCCCTCCCTACACACGCACCCATGAGGCCTCGCGAGGGGCATACACGGCAATGGCGCAGCGGATGGGGTTGACCGTCGCGGATGCTTTGATGAAGCGATATGCGTTGTTAAAGGCGTACGAGAATAAAACGCTTTCATTGATGCCACCAGTAGAGCAGACGGCATTTGAGATGAGTGACGAAGCGGACGTTGAGACGGAGAAGATCTTCTTCGGCCGAGGGCCGGCCCCCGGCAATGAGGCGGCTTTTTTCAATTCCTTGGCGGATCAGGGGGGAATGTAGCCCGAGGCCATGGAAAGGCGTGCCCGCAAAAACGTGACCATCATGTAACTCCCGCGTAGGAGCAGACGTTGATGTTTTTCTTTTTCTTTTTTTTTTCTTTTTTTTGCTTTTTTGTGGTTATGATTCATACACTTATCATCACTCTCCGTGTGTACATATGGGCGGGGGAACAACTCCAAGCGGGCGGGGTGGGGGGTGTGGAAGGAAAGAAAAACAAATGGGAAACCAAAATACGAAAACAACAACAACACACAAATGCAAAGGACGGGGGAAACG
>NW_021705846.1:11697-25777 GCF_003719475.1 Trypanosoma rangeli
CCCCTACTAAAAAAAAAAAAAAAAAAAAAAAACTAGAGGAAGAAACGCATAGAACGATGCAGCGGAAGAGTGGCGACGTTGAGAGGCATCATTGGGGCGGGGACTGCATGTAATGTTTATTCGTCTTTATCTCATCTCTGAAGGAGCTGGGGCGCAGGCATTGCCCGACAGCCACCACTGAGGCTGCGGCTGCAGCTGCTTCGAAGGCAGCTGCAACACTAAATCTTCCACCATGTTCATTTGGCGTGACCATCGCCTCAGCATTGTGTTTAATGGCCATTTTTTGTCTTCATCTTTTTTTTTTCTTTCCGCTTCCTCCCAAACGGAAAATGGAAAACAAAAATAACAACAACAACAAAAACAAAAAACACTTTATGACTTATCTGTCATCTTTTACACACTCTCAGCCTTGGGGCGCTTGTGTGGCGTGCTGCGTTTCGTTTCGGCTCTCCAACTTGCAGATTTTTTCTCCTGATCCCTGCCGCCACCACCTTTTCTTCACGCTAGGCTTCCCCTCGTTTCCGTCCTTTTCTGTTACTTTCCCATA
Source organism: Trypanosoma rangeli (assembly GCF_003719475.1). Taxonomy (NCBI): domain Eukaryota; phylum Euglenozoa; class Kinetoplastea; order Trypanosomatida; family Trypanosomatidae; genus Trypanosoma; species Trypanosoma rangeli. The sequence continues at coordinate 12,245 of NW_021705846.1, forward strand.
ATCGACGGATTGCGCCGCATTTTTTGTTTTTGTTTTTTGGTCTTGCGCTTTTCTGGCCCTTGTTACACGGATGGGCCGTGTAGGTGCAGGCGCGCCGTTTGAGTTTAGCGGCACCCCCTTGGTCTCTCCAGGGATGGGTGGAGCCGGCTTCCCGTTTCCCAGCGACATAGGCGGCAGGAGCGAACACCAAATGGGCGGATCTCTGTGGGGGAGCGAGGGAAAGCAAAGGCATAAGAAGCCACTATATATATATAAATAAATATATATTTATTTATATAAAAAAAAAATAATCACACAACCATCAAAAACGTAAGAGCAGTAAAATCGTTGTTGGTGAGGTGCAGTGGGAACATCCAGATGGAGAAGCGTTATTATCATTGTGATTATTCCTGTCTGTTTCTGTTTTCTTCCTTCCTTGAAGGGATTTTTCGTCTTACCGCTTCCTGTTATTTGATGGAGCACACGCACAACTGCTTACGACGATTCTTTGGTCTCCGCATCCACTTTATCTTCGTTTGTTACTTTTTTTTTTGGTTTTTTTTTTGTTTGTTCTCCCCACGGCGCTTGCCTTCCCGCTTCTCCTTAAAAGATGTTGTTTTTTTTTTTGCTTTTTTGACTTCCAAGTCTTTCTCTTTTAGGGGGAGGGGGTGGGGCAGGAGCACACGCATGCAGCGGCCCATGTCGGAGGAGGACACCTTGGCGGATGATTTGCCTCCAAGCATCGCTGTGCAGTACCGCATTCTGCGGAAGTTGCTTCCAGGCCCCTCGGCGAAATGCCATCAGGCGGTGAGTGTGATGGACCCAGCGGTGCGCCGCCGTGCGCCAGCACGGTCGACGCGACGCGAAAGCACTCGCCGGTGCTCTAGCACCGGCCCTGCGAAGTCTTCAACGGCGTCGGCGCTGTCGTCCTTGTGTTTAGGCAACGACCATTGGAGTGATGACGCAAAAGTGAAGACGCTGCGCGAGATTGAGCTTGGGGGGCCGATCTTTGACCAGCTGCTTGAAATGCGCGCAACTCACGGCCGTATTGAGGCGGCGTTTGGGGATCGTTGGCGAGACACGTGGCGCACGTTTGCCGAGTTTGAATCGATGCACCGATGCTTGATAGAAACGATGGCAGGGTGGTTTTTTGAGGCCTTTTCACTGTTGCTATTTGATGGTGTGTTCAGGCAACTTGGGGAGCAGACGCAGCGTGCGACAGTGGCGGAGAAGAGGGTAAATGAGTTAGAGCGAAATACCGAGGAGCTTTGGAAGTATAACGGAATGCTGGAGGATCGTCACGGGCAGTCGCTTCGGATGCGGCAGCTGGAGGAGGACGACATGCGACGAGACAACGAAGAGGTACGCCGCACGCTGGAGGTTTGTCAGGAGGAACTCTGTGAGTCGCGGCAGGTCATCGCGGCTCTTGGGAGGAAGCTGCGGGAGGCGGAGGCTGCCTCCAAGGCGCCGTTGCATGCATTGACGGAAGAGTTTGAAAAACTGAAGGCCCAGTATCGTGACCTGGTGGATGCCCATGGGCACACGCCGCCAACCACAGGGGAGGAAGCGGAGGAGCGTGGATTGGCGGACGTGGGTGAAGACAGGGCGTCTGTCGTGTTGTTGAGGAGGCAGGTAAAGGAACTGCAGCACCAGCTGTCACTGAGGGACACCGATGTCGGGCTTCTTCAGCAGCAGCTTGGGGAGCTGCGCGAGTTGGTGCGGGAGTTTGGAGTCTCTCAGGCGAAGGTGCATACGTTGGAGCAGCGGCTCAAGCTTGCCATGGGGTCTCACCCACAGTAGTCTAACGGCATTCACTGCATGGCGATCATCCTTAGTAATTTCGTCATGTGCTTCAAAACAGCGACGAGAACACGGGTACTGCGACCCTGTGTTTTTGTGTTTATAGTGTGGAGGGGGAGGCAGGGGTGTGTGCGTTTGTGTGTGGGAAGAGTGGGCTAGTGAGGGTGAAGTGAAAGGAGGGACGGCTTGGAAGCATGCCCACAGACACTCAAAATCTTCTTGCGGAGGAAAAACGAGAAAAAAAAACATGGGCATTTCTGCCTGTTTTCATCCTTTTTTTTTGTTTTTGTGTTTTTAACGCTTTGATAGGCTTTTGTTCACCTCCACTTGCAGAAAGAAAGAAGAAAATAGAGAAAAGAACACGACTCATCTTGCGTTCGGACAGGCACTGATCGCACAGGGCGCAGGAAACAGGGAGGGGGCACGACCCAAAACGTGTGGGACGGCCGTGGCGGGAGATGCTGACGCACGTCTCCGCGCCGGACGCGGAGGGTCGGGTGACGTACACCTTCAACAGCCAGTCAAAGGTGGAGGTTCCTCAACGGTACGAGGTCAAGGGCATAGTGGGGCGCGGGGCGTACGGTATTGTTTGTAGTGCGGTAGATCGTAGAACTGGGGACGCCGTCGCCATTAAAAAGATGAGTAACATCTTTGGAGATGTTGTTGACGGTAAACGTATCTTGCGTGAGGTGAAACTGTTGGGTTTTTTGAGGCATCCCAACGTGCTGTCCCTCAAGAATCTCTACCGCCCCTCCGGTCCGGACTTCTCAGACCTGTACATGGTGTCTGAGCTCATGTCCTCGGATTTGCATACCATTCTCAGATCGAACTCAGTGAGGCTTGCGGAGGTGCACTGCCAGTATTTTACATACCAGGTTCTGTGTGCGCTGCACTACATTCACAGCGCCAACGTTATCCATCGAGACCTGAAGCCCGCCAACATACTGACCAACTGCGAGTGCGATGTGAAACTATGCGACTTTGGCCTTGCACGGGGAAGGGGTCTCAGGATGACGCACTACGTCGTGACACGTTGGTACAGACCACCCGAACTGATGCTTATGAGTGATGATTACGATGGAGCCATTGACTTGTGGGGGGTGGCATGCCTCGCGGTGGAGATGTTCACGCGGCATCCGCTGTTCCCTGGCCGCGACTACATCCACCAGCTAAACCTCATTACGGACTTGTTAGGCCTCCCGGACATCGCGCGGGACATGACATACGTACGCTCGGAGGAGGCGCTCAACTACTTGCGTTCGCTTCCTCCCAGGTCGAGGCAGCCTCTGGAGTCCGTGTGCCCTCAGCTGAAGGATAGCTACATGGCCTCCATCAGCTATAACGTGGAGGAGGGTGACGGCGGGGATAGCGCAGCGCGAGAGGTGGAGAAAGAGGGGGTAGAGGAAACTGTCAGAAAGGAAGAAATGGGTTCTGTTAATGCGAACACAAGGATAACGTCACCAAATCCGGCTAGTAGTGGGGAGGAGCGGTACGCGTTGTTCAAGGACTTCCTCTTCAAGTTGCTCACGTATAACCCGAAAGAGCGCATGACGGCAAAGGAGGCGTTGAGGCATCCGTGGCTGCGGGAGGTTCGGGATAACTGTGGTGGAGAGGAGTTTGAGACGGAGGCGGGGATGCAGTTTGTTTGGGACCTCGACAGTGTCGAAGTGGCCGCCGCCCAGCTACGGCAGCTGCTGATGGATGAGATTGCAAAGTACAAGGATTAATGGTTAACGGGGCCATGAGACACACACCACAGTTACCAAAAATGTAGTTAACGAGGCCCGTGATACACAGAGACAGAAACACACCAGTGGACTTAAATGAATATACAAACGAACCACAGTGCACGACGCAGCATTATACATATGCTTTGGGAGTAGGTATGTAGATATACTCTCACCGCGGCTTGATGGGTGCACCTTGGAGTATGTAGTACGCAGGACTGGCTTGGAAGAGGTGGTATGAATGAGGGGTTCGTTGAACGCCGACTTTTTCAACCACCTTTATATATACCTTGTTTTTCCTTACATGGCTGGCATGTGCTAGTGTATAGCTGTATAGATACATATATAGGTATATATGCACGACATGTCTGTTTACATCCTGTCTTGCAAATTCTAGTCTTTCCGTTTTTGACTTTTTTAATTCCTTGTTACCTATGTCACACGGGAGGGGTCGTCTTTGCCGTTTTACTCTCTTTGTTGTTTTATTTTTGGCCTTTATTCCTGTTGTGTAGGGCGTCTTCTTCCATGACACTGCCTCAGCGGCGAAGTGAGACATACACATGAAATCATATTTCGGCAGTGTCGTAAGTCTCCTCACATGCTTGGCGGCCTGCCTGCTGAGAGTCTCGCATGTATCGCAGTGACGGGGGCAGACATGCAAGGGCGCACCGCACAATGGATGAGGGGGCGGACCCCTGCGAGGCCTGTGACTGCATAGCATTTTTGCTTTTGTTTGTTTGTTTGTGTGCGTGTGTCCGCGCTTGACTCTCACTTCACCGACTGCAAAGGTGATGACGCCGATAGCGGGGGAGGTGGAGGGCGTCTGTGGAAAGGCAACGATGGCAGCGCCGGCCTCCCCACCGTTCACGGGCCCGCTCCGCCGCCACTGACCCCTTCAAGAAGGGCGGCGTTGTTGAGTGAGGCACCCGTCGGACCGCGCACACACACGCACACGGGGAGAAAACCGTATTGGATTCGGGGGCAAAGTCCTTTTTCTTTTTGTTTGCCTGTTTCCCTTTTTTTTGTGTGTGCGTGTGTGTGTGTGTGTCTTCCTTGTAGCTTTGTTGTTTGTCTTCTGTCTGTTCCTATGCGCCGCACCCAAGACGGAGTGTTGCTCTTGCGTCGGTTCCTGTGTTGCCGTGGGCGACGGCATTGCAGCGAGGCTTTTCATCTTCATTTTTTTTTTAATTATTATTTTTGGATTGCTTTGACCGCTTTTTATTCTCCGTGGTTGTTGAGTTGTCTCCGGCTGGCGGGCGAGATTGTCGGGCACAAAAAACAAAGAAGAGAAACGAAGATAAAAATAGAAGGATGGAGGTGTGTGTGTGGAGCGAGTTTGTAAACGAACGGCTGCCGCTGGGAAAAGAAAAAGAGAAAATGCGGCCTCGCACCGGGAAACGCGATGGCACCCCGCGAGGGCTTTTACTGGTAGTTGCCGCACTTGCGCTTTTTTTAGCATGCGCTGCGGAGGCCTCGCCATTTTCTGTCGTCAAGACCATCGCCGCCTCCTACCATCCGGGGGATATCATTCCGGTCATGGTGAGCCCGCTGACGTCAAAGCTACGCGTTATGCCGATGCAGTGGAAGTCGTTGGCGCAGTGCCCAAGGAGGGAGAAGCAGCAGCGGCGTCGGCGCAATATTGGCCAGTTGCTCTTTGGCGACCAGCTGGAGGAGTCCGCGTACGACGTGACGGTGTTGGCGAATGAAACGTGTGTGCCGCTTTGTACAGTGAAACTGACTTTGAGGGAAAAACTCTACATGGCTAAGCTTATTAGTGGCCGCTACCGCGCCAACATGTATGTTGACGACCTTCCGGGCGTAGAGGACGTTAGTATCTCAAAGGGACGGCGTCGTGTGAATACGGGGTACTACTTGGGCGCTAGAAGCACCCCGTTTACCGATGGGGGCATGACGGTGAACAACCACCTCATCTTTACCATCTCCTACCACACCGTGGACTCCCCGTTTAATTTGGAGAACAGATCGTACAGAATTGTGCAGTTTCAAATCGCAGCCACCAGCGTCCACTACAAAAATGCAATCTGCGATCGCGCCGACCTGGTGGCAGGCAGGCCCCAGCGTCTGATGGACGGCGAAATATCGTACTCGTACAGCGTGCAGTGGGTGGAATCGCCCCTGACATGGTCAACGCGCTGGGACGTGTTTATGAAGCTGACAACGCGGGAGTCTAAGATTCACTGGTTCAGCATCATGAACTTTTTCATCATCACTCTGTTGCAGACTGTGGTGTTGTGGTACGTGCTGATCCGTGCGCTGCGCCGCGACTTCTTGTACTACAAGGAGGCTGAAGCCGAGGAGACCGATGAGACTGGGTGGAAGCTTGTTCACGGCGACGTCTTTCGCCGACCGCGCGGTGTTGGTCTCCTCTCCATCTGCGTTGGTACCGGGACGCAGCTGGCCATGATGTTGGGCTCCACACTCTGCGTGGCGTGCATGGGCTTTATTTCACCGCAGAGCCGTGGGACGCTGGTGAGCACCCTGCTCTTCCTCTTTGTGCTCTTCAGCTTTTTCAATGGGATGGTCACAGCAATGCTTATTAAGTACCTGCGGATGCGATCATGGAAGTTGATCTTCGTCGCCAGCGTCTTCTACCCGGCACAGATGTTTTTGGGCTACTTTGTACTCAATTTTATTCATATTGGCAGCCACGCCGCCAGCTCCGCCTCTCTGTATTCGCTCATCACTCTTTTGCTCCTCTGGCAGGGCGTCTCTACGCCGCTGTTGCTGGTTGGCGCAGCGGTGGGGTTTAGCATGAGCCTTACAACTCCCGTGAAGGTGAACAGCATTCCTCGCACCATTCCGCCGGCGCCGTGGTACTTTGACTCTGCGCTCACAATACTTCTCCCCGGGCTCGTGCCATTTGCCGCGGCGCATGTGGAGATCACGTACATCTTTGGAAGCGTCTGGCACGGGACAGTCTACTACATGTTTGGCTTTCTCCTGGCGGTGTACGTGCTATCTATGGTCATCGCCGCACAAACGGCCGTGTTCTCGACCTACATTCAACTGAATCGACTGAACTACCACTGGTGGTGGCGCTCGTTTTTGACCTCCGCGTCGTACGGCGTCTGGATACTCCTCTACAGCATCTACTACTACTTCTACAACTCCACACTGAAAGGGTTCTTGAGTGCCGTGCTCTTTTTTGGCTACATGGGGATGGCGGCGTACACGCTCTGCCTGCTGAGCGGCGCTGTGGGCTTCCTGGCCTCCTTTTTATTTGTGCGAATCATCTACAGTAACATCAAAGTGGACTAGTGAGGAGCGGAGGAGGGGACGCGAGTGACAACTGAGCGACAGGCAAACAGGGGAAGCACGCGACGTCCATTGCTTGAAGGAATGAAATAATGGAGAGAGAAGGAACAAGTGAGAGAGCGGAGAAGGGGAAAAAACAAAACAAAAACACTCACCCACACAACAAGAACAAAAAAAAAAGAGGCAAACAAATGGAAAAGCAGGTTTTTGAGGAGGCGGTGTGGACGCCGGACTTGCATGCGGGTTCGTAGAGAATTTAACGGTTGCTCATCGCTGAGGCGTAACTCTGACACCTCGGAGCGGACTCCGGGTTGTGTTTCCATTTCGTTCTATCTGCCAGTCACTTATTCTCTCCGCTTGCCTGCCTGCGCGTTTTTTGTTTTTTGTTTTTTGTTTTTTTGGGCAGGGATCCTGCCGCCCCACCTCACCGGTGAGGTGGGGCGTGTACATACTTACATAGTTTCTTCCCTGTCAACAGCAACGGGAGGGGGGTGGGGGAGCTGCAATGAAATGGGTGGGGTTTGTGCGGGATGAGAGGTGAACGAAGTGTGTGAGTATTACTTTGTTTAGGTCTCATCTCCAGCAGTTGTCGATGAGTGACAGCCGCCACCACTGACATGGACTGCAGGTGCTCAGGAAGGTCTCGCCGTACTTTTGGCCTGCAACACTATGCAGCGGTGGCTCCATTTTTGGCGCCTCATTGTGACTGTCTTCTTCCTGCAAAGAGCTCAGAGAAATAAAGTGTGCCGGCAAGAGAACGACACGTAGTGAGGGAGAAACTTGAGAGAAAAGAAAGGACAAGTAACAAAGAGAGGGGGGAAAAAACAAAAAAACAACAGAGACAAACAAAGGCAAACAAAGAGACGGAAATGGAACATATATACATATAGTTGTGTATCTTCTGTTTCTGCCTTCCCTTCCCGTGTCTGCCGGGCGGACGTCAACCCTCACGTCTTTCCTGTGTGCGGTGTGGGGATCGGGTATCTGCCTGTGTGCCACTGCAACTTCTTCCCACAACATTTCGCCCTCTTTTTTCCCCTCTGTTTCTCTGTGGGCGTGCGTGGGCTCCCACAGCACGCCTCCAACAAGGCAGGTGTGGGTGGGATAAGGTGGCGACAGGGGAAACACATACACACACACTGCGGTTCAGGGTACGAGAGCGAGCAACGAGGAGCCGGAGCGCAAGTAGCGGAGGCCGCCAGTGTGGGAGGAATAAGGAAAAAAATATAAGCATCTTGTCTTGTTTTTGTGGTGTGTGAAATTGCGCTTCGGGACTGATCCACGCAGAGGAGAGGGGATCAGCAGAAGTAACAAGAACGGGAACTAACGTAACAGCGGAGGGGAGGGACTAAGGGAAAAGTAAAATACAATACGGAGGGACACACAGCGAAAGGTTGTGGGTGAGGGAGGGTGCCAACGTTAACACCGGCAACAGAAGCAGTGTGCGATGAAGAGCCAGTCGGGTGCAAAGACGGCACCGAAGAACATCTCTGTGTATCTTCGTGTGCGCCCCACCATCGCCCGTGAGTCGAAGGCTTCATGTAACAACTTGACCTTTGACCCCAGTGACCCGCGGACCGTTACTGTGACGCGAAAGAGCGGGTCAAGGGATATTTCAAAGGTGTATACATTTAACAAGGTCTTTGCCCCCTCGACGGGGCAGACAGAAGTGTACAATGAGTTTGCGCGTGGTGCCGTTGACGCCGCCTTTGACGGTCAACATGGCGTGCTGTTTGTGTACGGGCAAACAGGCTCTGGTAAGACGTACACCATTAGTAATAACGACCCCAAGAACCCTGGTATGCTGCAGCAAGGCCTACACGATGTCTGGAATCGCATTAACAATGACATGGAGTATGAATACAACTGCAGTGTGAGCTACGTGCAGTTATACAATGAAATTCTGACCGACCTGCTGGACGCGCAGAAGGGGCGGGTACGCATTCAGCTTGGCTCGGAAGGGTGTGGCGACGTTGTGCTTGTCGCGGAGTCGTCTGGATTGCCCATTGAGAAAAATGTACGTAACTACGAGGAGACCATGGAGTTGTTTTCTATTGGCATGAGTCGTAAGGAGATGACATGCACGGCAATGAATGAAAGCAGTTCCCGCTCCCACACCATCTTCAACTTTAACATCACCCGCTCCAAGAAGGTGAAGGTGGTGGAGGTAAAAACAGGGGAGTTGGGGGATACGCCGGCGACGGCGTTGGAGGGGCGTCTTGTTATTTGCGACCTGGCCGGCAGTGAACGGATTAGCAAGACGCATGCTGAGGGAAAATCACTGGGCGAGGCAACCCACATCAATGGAAGTCTGCTTGTTCTCGGGAAGGTGGTCGCAGCATTGACGGAGAAGAGCTCCCAGCACGTGCCGTTCCGTGAGTCCAAGCTGACTCGCATCCTGCAGTACTCGTTGCTGGGTAACGGCAACACCTCCATCGTGGTTAACTGCACCCCCGCAGACGATTCCTCCGAGGAGACGTTGAGTGCCATTTTGTTTGGCCAGCGGGCACTTCAAATCAAGCAGGAGGCCAAGCGTCACGAGGTGCTCGACTACAAAGCACTTTATCTGCAGCTTATGGCTGAGCTCGACTCCAAGAACGATGGAACACTGGAGGATGCCCTGGGGGAGGAGCGGAGAGTGTACGAGGACCGCGTCAATGCTCTGGAGGATCGTGTCAAGCTTCTTAGCACTGAGAACGATCTTCTGCGGCAGGAGATTGCGGCGCTGCAGAGCGGGGGCGGTGAGGTGTCTTCCACTAGCTGTGCTGCGGCTGGATGGCAGACTGTAAGTAAGCAGATGCGGGATAAACTGTGCGAGCGTGATGCGGAGATCAAAACCATCACGGATGAGAGGTTTAAGCTCGCCATTCTTCTCGCGGAAGAAAAACGCACGGCCTTCCGGCTGGCGGAGAAACTGCGTGCGACTTTGATACGCTACCAAATGGACTCGAGACAGTGGACGCAGCGGCAGGAGGAGCTTGACGTTGAGCTGGCGCGGCTGAAAGGCACGGACTACATCAGTGTCACGGGTGGCATGAACGAATGCAGCTCGCTGTGTGGGACGGTGGGTCAGGCCTCTCCCACGGATTCCATGAACGTCTCCGCGGGACAGGGCGATGCATACTTGCAGGAGCAGCTGGATAAGGCCTACACACGCATCCGAGAGCTGAATAAGGAGCGAGTGGAGCGTATAGTTTACCAATTCAAGGCGGAAAAGGCCATCCGAATGCTGCATGCCGAGAAGGCGGCGCTTGAAAAGAGACTTGCACAGTAGCATGCGTTCTCCAAGGGAGAGAAGAGAGAGGAAATGTGGTTTGCCACTTTTTTAAGTTTATTCTTTTATTTCTGTTGGCTGGGGGGTGTCAATACGATGGAACGAAGGAGGATGCGATGGTGATGATGGAGAAGACAGACGTTTCATAGTGCTTTGTCTGCCTTTTGTGTGTGTGCGTGTATGTTTTGTTTTTCTCTGGATTTTTATTTTATTTTCCTCTTTTTTTTTTCTTGAGTGAATCCCCGCTCCCCATTCACTCATTTACGGCTTCGTTGTCTGCAGAAAAACTTTATGATGTTCAGTTTCCTCTCCTTTTTTCGCCATCCCATTGTGGGCCTTTACGTTTCTTGCATGATCATGCGCTATGCGTGTGGCCCCTCAATTGGTGTGTGCGTGTGTGTGTGTGTGTGTGTGTGCACTCTCTCTCTCTCTCTCTCTTGTTTTGTTTCTGTATGCATGTATGTGTGCCAGTGCTGCAGCTGTGGTGTGTATTCGAACCTCTTTTTCTCTCCAAATGTTTTTGCCGGCTTGGTTCCTCCTCCCTCCCCACCGCCATGAATACGTGCCGCAGGAAACGTGGGTGTGGGGGCGATAGACGCACACCGAGGCGCAAGGAGGGGGACACAGAGAAGACGCACATATATATATATATATATAGAGAGAGAGAGAGAGCGAGCGAGTGAACAATGTCATTGCGCTTGGCGTCCATTCTTGCGCTTGACCTAAACTGTCCTCCGGCTTCGCTGGAGTTAGCGGTGGAGTTCTGCCGCCGCTTAGCAGAAATGACGATGATGCTCGCGCCACACAACGAGATGGCGCTGGTCCTCGCTGGTACTCGTGACTCCCACAATCCGCTACATCATGCCCACTGCGGCGACACGGATGGGACGCGGTTCAAGCACATCTCCGTGCCGTGCGCCCTCGCCGCGCCGACGGTGGAGTTTTTAGAGCCATTGGTGCATCTTGCGGCGACACCGCCGCCGCCATGTGAGCGCCATGCGGTGGACTTCTTGGAAATACTCCTTGTGAGTGACCAGGTGATGCGTGGGCGGACGGCAAACAAGTGCTACCAGCGTGTTGTGTATCTGCTGACCGATGCCAGCACCGACGTGCTGCGGAAGGATGGTATGAATTCACTTTTGCAATCCTTCCAGCAGCAAGGTGTAACTTTAGTCGTCATTGGTATTGACTTCACTGAGCCGTTAGTCGAAGCCGAAGCCGACGCCGACGAACGTGAAAATAGTGATGAACATTTGGCAGGTCTTTCAGTCAAGGCACAGAACGAGCGGGTGCTACGCTTCATGTGCTCTTTGCTTGGGAAGGAAAGCACGGTGGTGTCGTTGGCGGACGCCCTGCGAGGTGTGGAGGAGCTTCAAGGCCGAACAATCACACAACGCCCCCTCTTGAGAGTGATCCTCACCGTTGGGGACGTGCGTTTAGCGACGCAGATGTTTACGAAGGCGCAGGAGGAGCGGCTGCCGACCCTGAAGAAAACAACACCATCGGGAGAGGAGATATGCATGAGGACGATTTTTCAGGGCCTCAGTGAGGATGCGACGCCGTTGCAGCAAAAAGATTTGCGGAAGGGCTATTATTACGGTCGCAGCCTTGTTCCGTGCTCGGAGGAGGATGCGGAGACGATGAAAATCAAGGGACCCAGAGCACTGGACGCCCTCGGATTTGTGCCGTTGCAGCAAGTCCCTGTGTATGTGCTTTTGGGCGGGGTGAAGGTGATCACGCCGCTTGCGGATGACTTTGTGGGGGCAAAGGCCTTCCGCAGCATTGTGCGGGCGATGGCGGCAGCCGGCAAAGCGATGATTGTGCGTTTTGTCCGCACCCGTGATGCGGACCCCGTGCTCGGTCTTTGCGTGCCCTCAACGAAGGAACAGCGGGATGTTCTTTTTTTTTCGCCCCTCCCCTTTGCGGAAGATGTGCGTTTTTTTGACTTCTCAGACTACGAGGGGGTGCGGGACGACGATGATGACGCTGCAGAAGAGGCGAGGCTTGTGGCAGCGATTGTGGAGGAAATGACAGTGGGCAAGGAGGTGTTGCGGCCCTGCAAAACGTTTAACCCGGTGCTTCAGCAGTACTACGCGACGCTGCGTGCAAAGCTGCGCCGCTGCGCCGAGAGCGCAGCGACAGGAGGAAACGAAAGTCGCGAGGTGGGAGACGCACAGGAGGAAGCAAACGGGGGCAACACCGCGGCTGGGGAGGTGTTATTGCCGCTTGTGCATGCGTTACACGCCACCTCTGCCACCTACGGCATGCCAGGGAACCAATTGGAACCCATGCACTCGAGCGTGCGAGCCAAACTGGAGGCGTGCGCCCGTAGCTTTGTGTACGTTTCGAATAGTGAGAACTGCGTGACGGAGGAGCGGCGGACGAATTGGTCCCACTCGTCTGCCGGTTCCCGTGAGGTTGCGGCATCCGATGTGTCCTCCCGGGCCCCTTCGACCGTAGCGACACCTTGTTTTGTCGCCGGTGCCTCACACATCATGACGATTGATCCGGTTTGCACCTTCCAGAAGATGGTGCAGTCCCGCGAGGGTGTCAAGGTCCTGCGGGCGATGGATGAGTTGGTGGACACCGTTTTCAAGCTGCTTCGCTGGAGCCTGAAGGACGCACAGTATGCCAAGGGCACGGAGTGCGTCTTGCTTCTCCGTCAGCACTGTCTTGAGGCGGGGGAGGCGGATTACTTCAACAAGTTTTTGCTGAAGCTTATGCTTATCGCGAGGGAGTTGGATCACGAGTCATTTTGGCACAACGGGGTTGTGGCACGCGGCGTAGCCCCCATCACAAGGCTGGAGTGTCCCAACAGCACAATTGCTGACGAGGAGGCTGCCAGACAGTTTCTCATGCAGGACCGTCGCCTCCCCGCGCCTCCTCTGGAAGATCCCGACGATGCGGAGGTGCTCAACATGATCGTCTGAGGCTCCTCTTCTGTGCATGCCCAACACTACTTTTTTTTTTTGTTGTTGTTTTATTTTTGCTTCTTCCTGTTGTTCGGTTTTGTTCCTCTTTCGGAGTTTGTCTATGGAGCAGGAGTGTGCGAGGGCTGCTGTTGTGTTCCGATGGAACTTTTTTTTTTGTGTATGTGCATGCGTGCAGGTTTTGAATGCTGTGCACCCTTCTTCCTCACTATATATATATATATATATATATATATATATATGTTTTTGGTCTTCTTCGCTTATTCTTTAGAATTTGTCGCCGGACGTATCATTTATTACCGGACCTTCTGTTTGAGATGAGTGAGGCAGAGTGTCGCCTGTTCGAGCTGCTTGACAAGGCTGAGGTGGCAGAGTTGGGCGTCGTGCCACTCGTGTCTCTGCAGGAGGCGTGTACGGGGGTGCCGTACGTGTCGTCCAGGCTCACAGGCAGGCGGCGGTACCAACTCTACCGCGGCCTGCTCCTGGACCGGCCTCCGACGGCGGTGCCCGACACGTTTCGACAGCATGCGGGAGAGGCGGGCGAGGT
>NW_021705846.1:26008-53907 GCF_003719475.1 Trypanosoma rangeli
GGCTGCTGTTGTGTTCCGATGGAACTTTTTTTTTTGTGTATGTGCATGCGTGCAGGTTTTGAATGCTGTGCACCCTTCTTCCTCACTATATATATATATATTGTTTTTGGTCTTCTTCGCTTATTCTTTAGAATTTGTCGTCGGACGTATCATTTATTACCAGACCTTCTGTTTGAGATGAGTGAGGCAGAGTGTCGCCTGTTCGAGCTGCTTGACAAGGCTGAGGTGGCAGAGTTGGGCGTCGTGCCACTCGTGTCTCTGCAGGAGGCGTGTACGGGGGTGCCGTACGTGTCGTCCAGGCTCACAGGCAGGCGGCGGTACCAACTCTACCGCGGCCTGCTCCTGGACCGGCCTCCGACGGCGGTGCCCGACACGTTTCGACAGCATGCGGGAGAGGCGGGCGAGGATCACAAGAAGGTGGCGGCACGACTCGGGGAGGTTCTGGGCGGAGACGACCTGCTGGAGGAGGCGGAACTGCAGGGGTTTGTCTACTACTTTGCGTCCAAAACCGGGTGCCACTTCGACGATGCGATGACGGGCATCACGCTCGTACTTGCTACGGTGGTTGCTGCCGCAGAGTTGCCTTCCGGCGCGGAAAAACTTTGCCGGCTTTACCAGCTGCTTGAGGTGTTGCTTCAAGATTTTGTTGTGCCCACCGCGTCTCGTGCCCTGGACACCTCCCTTGTGCCGCTGCTACGCCTGCTGTTGCAGTACCATGACCCGTGTCTTGCACGTCACCTTGACCAGCGTGTTGTCAACATTGGGGTGGTGCTCCTCGACTGGGTGCGACGGCTCTTTGTGGTGGGGGACAACTTTCAAACGGCGCTCGGTGTCTGGGACTGGCTGCTGATTGTGGGGGACCCCACAATGGCGGTGTACTTCGCTCTCTCGTACCTCATAGCCTACCGCCAACGTCTTCTTGTGATGAAAACTCACGAAGAGTTGACTGAGGCGCTCCAATCCCTCGTTTTTGTGCTGCCAACACGAAAGGAGGACGCGGTGGACCCCGCGCTGCACGACGGTAGACCAGTTTCGTTCCTCCCGCTCAGGTCCGGTAAGTCGCTCGCGCAGAACGCAGACATTGCCTACCAAAATACGCCGCATTCTACCCGGCGTGTGATCGACGCCTTGGTATTTCCTGGCGAGGGCGGTCTGAGCAAGAGCCCCGAGGCTTTGGAAAAGTATTACACCGCCTACACGGCCTTGCCGCTGGAGCGTTCCGATTTTGCTGAGTCCTTCGCCGTGCAGCCTGCCGCGCAAATGGAGCTGGCTGCACTGAGTTACATCGTTTTGGACTGCCGTTCCCGTACGAGTTTTGACTTTGCCCGACTTGCAAGCGCCATTCACGTAGGGGATGATATCGGTTTCGATAACGCAATGTTTGACAGGCTAGCTGCGACGCTGCATGACGTCAAGGGGGCCCATCTCTGCATCTTCGGCACGGGTCGGCCCATCACAGGCGAGTTCAACCTTCTCAAAATGTTCTCTCTGCACCTCGTGCAGTGCGGTTTCCCGTACGTCAGCATAGGCGGGTTTCGTACCCTTGTTCCGCTCATCGAGGCGCGCGCCATCACCATCACGCGAACCTCAGCGGTTGACATGGCACGAGGGGAGGTTAGAGATTCCGTGGCGGCGTTGAAGAACGGTTTGGCGGAGATGCTGCCGCACATTGAGTTTGACAAAGAGGAGGCTCGTCGAAAGGCGGAGGTGGTTGGCCACAAGGCAAGGGAAGGCGTACAGGCGGTGAAGTCATGGGGGTGGGGCATAGTACAGCGCATGAGCCAGCGACTGGCATCCAGCAGCACACCATCCTGTAAGACAAACCTTACGGCGACTACAGAGATGAGTGAAAATACAAGCGGTGGCGGCAGCGGCGGTGGTATCGACGCTGGAGCTGGAACTGGCGGTGTTGTCAGTCGAGATGGTCGTGCCCATCGGCTGACACGTGCGACAGCCGCTCAGCGTGTGTTCTCGCTGGGCGTTGACGACTACACGGATGATGAGGACGATTTGGATCTCATCACCAGCGTTCCTTTGTACACCGGCACTACCATCGCCTACCGGGGGGGAGAGCAACTTGTGAAGGGGACTCTTGTGGAGGCGTCATCCTCACGATCTGAGGGAGAGGTGAAGGCCTCCCCCGTTGCAGCAAACCCCGTGTCTCCCCCAATAGAAAATAGCCTTCTTAAGGGAATAGATGAGGAGTTCGATCGACTCTTCGGTGACTTCGTCCCACCGCCTGGCTCTTCGTCTCAGGCGGAAGCGGCATCGCCAGAAAAAGAGCACGTGAGTACGGGCGATGCGGATGCTGACACCAACAACCCATGAAAAGAGGGGGGATGGGGGAAGGTATGCACATACTCATTGGGTCGTTTATTTAGTATGGGATAGTCCCGTTTTGTGTGGCGTGTTTTTTTTTTTGTACGTGTGTATGTATGTATGCGTTTCATGTTTGATGTCCTTTTGTTTTCGTTGTGTCTCGCTCTTTTCTCTCTATGTTTATATATATATATATATATGCCTTCTTATCTGTGGGCGCGTGCATTCTTTGGTGGGCTTTTCTTTCTTTCTTTGGCAGCGGCACGGTGATTCGTGTGCCCACTGACGCAGGCACACACACACACACACACGCAGAGCATATACATACACATATTTATGCGCGTATTTCTGTACCATTACTAGTAGTGGTGTTATGCTTATTTGTATACACGTGTAGCCAATGAAGACAGATCGTTTGTTGACGCTTCTGGCGTTGGCCTTGATGGCCGTTACGTGCAGCCTTCTGGTTGTGAATTCCGGGACGAGTGATAGGAGGGAGGAGAATCCGAAAAGGAAGAGTTCTTTCTTTACGACGAACTACGCCGCGGCGTATTTGGGCGCTACGCTGACCGATTTTAATCGTGCTTGCAAGGGAGCGTCGTCTGTGCTCAACGACGAAAAGGAGAAGTACATGATATGCGCTTGTGAGGCGGCCAGGAAACTGTTTACAGTTCAGCTCATCCGCGAAATTGAGGTTCGCGTCGTCACATTGGTTAACATGGAACATTTCAGTTCGAGCGTGAAGAAGTTTGTGCTGCTCGGCAGCAAAAAGTACCCCACCAACGAGTGGCGTGTGCTTGGAGAGTTTGAGGCCAGTCCGTGGCGCGGGACGCAACACTTTGACGTGCCAACGCAGGAACCTGTGCGCTTTCTGCGTTTCATGTGGGCCACCTCCCACGGCGACGACTCGTGGTGCACGCTGACGTCCTTCAAGGCGTTTGGCGTGGACGTACTGGAGACCCTGACGGAGGAGTACGGCGCAGATGTGGAGGAGTTGCTGCAGGGGCCACTGGATAGGGCACTCCCAGAACCACCGATTTTTGTTGCGCCAACGCTGCCGGTTTACACAGAGGTTAATGACCGTACCAGCGGACATGCGGCTGCACTGCATCACCCCAATGAAGGAAGGAAGCCACAAGGCGATGCCGCGCTCGAGAAGCTGTTCCAGCAGGTGGACGCCATCGTTTCGGCTGCCACCAACTGCAGCAGCGATGACAGCGACGCTGCCGGAGATTTCTCAAACTGCTGCAACTACGGCGAGCCCATCGACAATGCCTCCATCATGTGTATGCTGCAAGAGCGCCAGGCATTTATGGCCCGTTCGAGGTGTAAGTGCCTTTTGAAGCCAGTTCTCCCTGTCAGGATGGCGCTGTCACCGAAGTCGTTCCAAGGGGGAACGGTACTGCAGATCATTACACAGATGAGCAAGCATCTGAAGGTGCTGCAGCAGGAGCTGGAAGAAGCCTCTTTTCGGCAAAGGGAAACGCAGGCGAGGCTCGAGAACAGCGAGGCGGTGATAGCATCCATTGGGGTGCACTTTCGCAACATATTGAGGATTACTCGTGACTACAGTGAGCGACTCACGGACGTGAAAAAAGAGATGGATGCCGTTAAGTCACGCCTCCCACTTGTGTTGGAGTCAAGGAAACAGAAAAGCGCTTGTGCCACATTGAAGATGTGGGTGGCATGCTCCAACGCATTGGCCCTTGTCGCCCTCCTTGCGGTGTGCTTTGTGCCCCGCTCAAATACCCCCATGGGAGCGCGGCGTTTCACACGGCGTGGGTAGTCCCAGCGATGCGTTCTTGCCGCTTTAACTTATTTTTGTGTGCATGTGTGTGTTTTTTTTTGTTATTTGTTTGGCTGGAAATTTGGTGGGGGTCCTTTGACCACAGTTGCATGTGTGTGTGTGTGTGCTGTCGCCTCCCTGCCCCGATGTCTTTGTCACCGCCTCTCCTTTACGTGCCGCCGCTCCTGAAGGGAGTTTCAAGAAGCGAGTAAAAGGAGGGAGAAAAGGATACAACACATCAACTAGTTACTCCGCAGACGCACACCACAGTTTCATTAATTCATCTACGGTCCATACCTCTGCGTATTCCACGTGTGCAGTTGTTTGCGCAGCCCCCACTTCTTTTGAATCTCTTCGTCCAGTCCTGTCAAAGACATATTTCGTGTTTCGCGCTGCTGCACACTAAATGCAGCAGAAAGTACTTATCGTCACGCCAGTTGCCTTGTTTGAGGTTGTGGATGGAAAGACCGTGGAACGTGGGAATTGCGCGTGTGCGGTCGTGGGGCTTCCCGCAGATCGTCCCAGGTATAGCCTGGTATGCTACAATGACCGCCGCGAGACGCTGTGCGTGGGATCCATTTCCTCAACCAATGAACACGGTCTCCAGTTTGAGCTACAGGCGAGCCTATACGCTAGTTTTCGCGACACCGCCGGAAAGCGCTGGAGCTGTATGTTTCTAAAGGAGTCTCAGATGGAGTCTTTCTTGGCGGTGCTTGGGATTGCCCTCTACGCCTTGGCAGGCCAGCCTGCACACGCGACCGTCATCGGCGACTTTGCACCACCAGCAGGGGAGATCAGGCTCGGTCTGCAGCATCGTGTGAAGGTGCGTTATTCCGCCTTTGCCATTCGCAAAGGTGATGTCATGAAGCTTGGGGAGCTGCTGGAGACGAACGGGGACCGCCCGTACAACTTTCAGCCAGTGCAGTCAACGATGGCGCTTCACCCAGAGGCAAAAGGCTTTGAGTCGAGTGTGCTTGGGATGATGGAAGACACGTGGCGCACCGTCGTGGTGCCGGCGACGCTTCCGCGCTCGGGCGGGAGGCAGCTGTACGGCGGTGACAGCGTGATCTTCGTGCTGCAGGTCGTCCGCATTCTTCACGATGACTCTCCAATGACGGCAGAAGCCAAAGTTCCCGCGGTCTTTGCCGCCACCACCGACAACGCCTCCGCCTTGGTCCCGTTTTCTGCGCAGACGAGGGACGCGAATGGCACAAAACTTGTTGTGCTGCACAGTGAGCGGAGGGAGGGGAATACCGGTGGCGATGTGTCGCTTCTTCATACGTCTGCCTGCGGTCTGGAAGGCGGCGGCGTACCCACGGAGCACATTGCAATGATACAAAAGTTGGGGGCGCAGATTGGTAGAGCCATAACTGACGCGCGTGACGTGCGCGACGTTGCTGTGTGTGTCACTGGGGAGTGGAAGCAGGCCGTCAACCGACCAACGCCGTCGGCTCTGACGAACGCGGCCTTGGAGCAGTCCGTGAAGCAGCTCATTATGGAGAACGAACGCGTCATGGATGACATTACACGCCGTGATGAACTGCTGCAGGCTCTTGACCAGCGGAATCGCGAGCTGCAGAAGCGTGTGGATGTCGCAGCCATGGTGTCACAACAGCTGCTCGACGAAAATAATGATTCCGTACGCACAGCCTCGGACATGAAGCTGGAAAAGGAACGTCTTGTCATGAAGCTGCAGGAACAGATTAATCAGGTGGCTCATGAACGAGATGACACCCAGCGTCATCTTGAAACCGTCAAGAAATTACTTGGGGTCTCCGACGAGGAGCTGAGTCAGCTACGAGGCAAGTCTGACGTTCACGCCATACAGTCAGAGAGTATGATGACAAAGTTAAACACCACACAGGATGCTTTGGCTGAGGAGCGTGCACGTCGCAAAGGCCTGGAGGCGAAGGTGATGACTTTGCAGGAGGAGATTAGAAACGCTGAGTCCGAACTGCATCTTAAAACTGCCCAACTGGAAGAGCTGCGTCGCATGGCTGATATGGAGCGGGCACACTATGCCCAAATCATGGAGGATGAGCGGCAACGTCGTGGGTTTGAGGCACATCAATTGCGTAGTGAGATTGTGTCGGATTTACAGTTGCGCGACGCCAAGTATCAGGCCGATCGTGCGCGTGTAGCGGAGGACAACTTTGGACGTGGGCAGGCTGAAGGCAAAGAGATTGGCAGACGTGAGGCCCGCATTTATGTGGATACTCAGCTGGAAGAGCTCCAGCTTGACGCACAGAGGGCTCTGACGGAGCTGGATACATCCAAAACCGATCTACGACGTGCAATCGAGGAGGGCATGGCACAAAACCGCACATTGGGGGCCAAAGTGGCGAAGCTCAAAAGGCAAATGTATGAGGAGACGCGAAAACGAGTACGGTTGGAGTTTCAGTTGCATGGCATGCGCATGAAAGTACGGTGTGCACGGGATAACCTCATGGCTGCCTTTACATCTGCTGTGTATCGACTGCAGCGACCAGCGGAGGTAGCGAACTTAGTGCAGCTTCTGGACGCGGTAAAGCAGCGGCGGAAGTTGGACTTCAGCTTTGAGAAACGGAGCCAGGCGGCTGAGGAACTGGCGTCCGTGCAACGTCGCCTTGAATGGATTGAGTCGAGCATGCTGTCTCTATATCGCAGCAGGGCTGAGGCTATTTATCTTGCCTGGGTGGAACCACTGCTGGCGGAGCAGAAGGCGACAGTGGAGGCGGTGCGCCATCTTTGGATGGAGCGCGATGGTAGCGCCTACTATGAACTCAGCGCGGCAGAAACACACGAGCGCTTTGTGATTGGGCAAGCAATGGAATTGTTCTTTCAAGAACTCTCTGCGTTTTTCACGGAGCATATGAGACAGCGCGGTGAACTCTTTAATGACGCGGAAAGAGCATACAGAGAGAGTTTGGAAGATTACATGGCGGCCACGGACGCGATCCATGCACATCGGCTTGGCGAACTTCAGGCATGGCGGGAACTGCAGGCGGAGTGCATGGCGGCACGCAGTGCCACGGAGGAGGAACAGGTGACGGCATTCCGCTGTCTTCTGTTGGAGGCGCTGACTGGAATGATCACAGCGGATCAAAGCGCCTTCATGGAGGCAGAGGAGCGGGAACGAGCCATTGTGGATGCGGACCAGTGTGCCGAGTTTAGCGGGATGCTCTTTGACTGTAGCGAGGGGCTGGAAGCGCTGCGGCAGCTCGCGGCTGTTGTTGAAGCGCAAAATAACCTGGTGGCGGCAGAGGCACAGTCCCGCGCGGGTATTGCGGCGGCGGAGGGGGGTGCCCTGGGGGATCTCACTGAGGAGGAGTTGCGAGAGCGACCACCACCACCACCACCGCCGCCGCCGCAGTCGACGGTTGTGGAGGATGCGATCACCAGCGAAGGCACGCCTGGCATGCATCGTCTGCAGCGTTCCGTGGAGAGGGAGGGCGAGGAAGAGGCGGCGTCGTTTTGCGATGGGTCGCGGGTTCTGCATCCATTGGAAGGAGCGGACCAAGACCCCGCGGCGTGGGAGCACGCAAAAAGCGATAGCAGCGAAGCACGCTCCACTGCGGCTCCACCATCACCGCCAGCTGCTTGTGTAGCTTCGCGGCCCACGCAGGCGGCGGCGGTGAAGTCCAACCTCTTCGGCTTCTCCAGTGGCGACGACGACGACGACGCGGGGATGCAAGGCTGGTGCCAGCGGTGCAGCGGCCCGCGGTGACCAGGCGCATGCCCCCACCGAAGTCCAGGCTTTTTGACAGCAGTGATAGTGACTAGTGGTCGGTAGCGAACGAAGTGAGAGGAAGAGCCGCAGCAGGAGGCAAAAAAAGAAAGCAGGCAAACACAAGTGGGGGACCTAAAGAGAGGAGTAGCGAGCATATATGGTGGTGATGCTGGGACGAGGTTGTGGAAACGTCTAATTGCGCGACTCGCTGTGGGGGTACCTCAGCGTCTGTGCGTGTTCAGCTGTACTTTTATTTGCGGCTGCTACCGCCCTCTTCGCCTTTCTGCATTTTTGTTTTTGTTTTTATTTTTACCTTCTCCTTGTGACGATTGTACGCGGAATCGGCCTGCACAAGAGTGGAAAGACACGGGAGGGTTTGATTTTATTTTCTTCGCTTGTCGCTTTATTTCTTTTTTTTAGTTTGTATTATTTATACAGTCGGCCCATGCAGTACCTATACGATGACGTTATACCACCCTTTCGTTTCTTCACGAAGATTGTGATGCGGTGCGTCAATAACGCCCTGGATGAGGCCACGGCGAGTCACCGCACCGATCACGCAGGATTGTTTGCACCCCATACAACTATAGCGATGGACAACCCATGCTTGGTAGAAATAGCTCCCGGCCTGGTGACGCGCGGCCCCGCTGTCAGTTCAAAACCTGACGGTTCCGTGGGAAAGGCCGATGCGTCTGCAGAGAACAACATTTCTGCTGTTTGTGTAGCTGGTGATGTCATGCTTTGCGGGTTTACAGATGGGCGAACTACGCTGATTTACAGCAGCCCTCATGGGGGTCCGTTTGAGACAATTGAGATTCCACCGTTTACGCCGAACTCCACTCAGGTGGTTGCGCTGAGTTGTGTGCCTCTTCGAGAGGGGCACTGGGCGGTTTCTGTGAGCTACAAAACATCTGTCTTTGTGCGCCTGGTGTCGCTGAAGCAGAGTGCGCATCTCCCCATGGTGCTGAGGAAGAGGAGCCAGCAGCGTGTCATTGAGCTGCTCACCAGCGAGTGGCCATCCTGCGACTATGTGAGCTCGTTGCAGCTCTCACCCTGTCTGAAGTATCTTGCAGTGGCGTTTAGCAACGATGCGCTTGTTATCGTTGCCGCGCTTCCACCTCTAGAGGTGTCCCGTCACAACATGGGCGGCGGTCCTGAGCGCGTCGCGTTGGACGCCACGTGCCGTGTGATAAAGGAAGGCCGTCCCGGCGGTAACTGTCAGGCCCGTGTCTTTTTTATGCCGGAGCGGCCGCCGGGGGGTGTGCGCTCGGCCTTTTTACCGGGCTTGACATTGAACGACCCTGACACGACGGCGAGCCCACACCACCCACTCTGTTTGCTGGTGTGGGTGAACGGCAACAGCTACACGCGTTGTTCCTTGAAAAGCGTCAGCAATGGCGTCACAAGACGCCTGAAAACCATTCTTGCACCAGAGCCATCCACCACTGTGACTAATTCCAAAAAAACTCCTTTTGCTGCTACTGCGGTAGGGGCGGGCGCCGGCACTGCCGCTGCCTCTGCGGCGCAACGAACGAAGCTCAAGTCAAAAGTGGGTGCCGGTGGTTTGAAAGAGATTCCCCCGGACGTTGCATCGGTTGCCGCGGCAGGTTTAGTGAAGCAGCCACCGTTTCTTGGTATGTACAGAGGTTTGTTGTCTGACAAGGTTGTTGCAGCGACGTTGGCGTCATCGGACGGCAGCGCAGTGGTGGTGGGGTGTGCTGGTGGACGTGTGTACCTCATGGATGGATACGGCGTTACGTCGATGGTTTTTACCACGCTGTTTCAGGTGCAACCGATGTGGCTAACGGCCTTGTATCCCACCACGGATGTCCGATGCGGTATGGTGCTGCAGGCCATGAAGGCGCCGTTGGGGGATGGAGTAGGAGTCATGCTGGCGTATGCGCGAGGGAGTCTATCGCCTGCATTCGTTAACTTGGAGACGGTGTGTTGTTTGCGAAATGTGGAAGGTCTAAATATGGTGCTTCCACTGAGGGAGCTGCCGCTTGTCTTGCTTTTTTGCACCCACGGCACGTACCTCTGGGACGTCCACTACAACTGCGTGGTGGCGTCTCTCACCGGCCTACCGTCGCTGGAGCCTTTCTCCCTTTGCAGTGTTTCACACCGTGGGGCGGCCAGTGGTGCGCTACGCCTGGCCGCAGCCAGAAAGCTTCCTAAGACGTTGTACCTGCCTTTCTGTACGGAGACGGCCATCGTCTGGTGGACCTCCGGCAAAACCCTGGCACGACTACTCATTGCCGACCTCCTTGCCCAGGTGTACCCGCTGCTGGACCCTGAGTTTCGGGGTCTTCCCATGCGGGCGATGGCGTACCTCCTCGTTCACGTGCCACCTGCGCAGCGCAATGCATCAGAATATGTGGCGAATGTTAAGCTCCCCACGGAACATCAGCAACTGATGGACACTTATGAATGGGGCTCTCCCGCTGCTGGTGGTGGTGGTGGTGGTGGTGGTGGCAAGGACACTGGCGTCGGCTTCGCCAACCCCAAATTCCCTATGGACGAGGTATTGCTTCACCGGTTTAGCCATCTCTCCTGTGCTCCGCTGCACCCCGAGACCATGGCGGCGTGTTTCCTCGAGACGACATGCTCCACTGTGAATACGCGAGCAGAGGAATTGCGCTCCATGTTTGGAGCCACACCTCCGCATAGGTCGTGAAGTAGTCCAGACAAATGTAAAATTATGTGCACTGAACCGGGTGACCACTTAATCCATGAGTGAGTGTAAGAGCTGCGCGGAGGAAAACCACCCACCTTCACCCAATAATGGTGCAAACATGCAAGCACCTCCCTCCTTTGCCCTGATGTTTCTGTGGGTTGGCTGTCAACGGCGCAGTGATTTGTCCCCCCCCCCCGTGTCGATTTGCACTTGCCCCCTTCCCTCCGTTTTTTTTTTTTTTTTATGTGTGTATGTGTTTTGGAGTTTGATTATTGTTACTATTTTTTTTTCACTTGCTTCTTCCCTTGCAGTTTCCCGGCGCTGAAGGGGCGACACCGGTCCTGCGTACATGTGTGTGTGTGCGTGACCGGCAGAAGTCGGTTTCACCACTCTGCTGATTGCATTTTTTTTTTTTTTCGGTTTCTTCACGGGCGGGCACACAGAGGGTGGCCGATGCTGAGGCGCATCTCCGACTGGGGCGCGCCCGTGTTGGCTCGCCAGACGGTAGCTGCATGTGTGGGATTATTCACGTCGCTTCGGGGTGTTCGTGACACCCGCTACGACAGCTGCAGTGAGGAGCTGACCAGCCGTTACTTCGACATGCAGGACATCCCGGCGGATCGCCTCACACATCACTACTGGGACAACATGGACACACCGTATGACGACACGTTTCTGCTCGACGAATTCCCCTTCGCGGAGGGTGGCGTGGACACTGACGAACACATTCTTCAGCCGGATCGTCGGCTGCTTTCGAAGGAGTACCTTTAGGCGTGATGCGGCGGGGCGGGGGGATGCTTCACTCAAACACACAGAGGCAGAGGAGGGTGGTAAATTCACAGAAGGTAGAGGAGTTCGAGCGTGATGGATACGAAGAGGGGGTGGAACTCGCACGGATGAGGCAGTACATGTCTTATGCAGTGAACCGGTCTTTTTGCCACACACGCATTCTTCCGAAACCGAAAGTAGAAGCAGAGGGAAGCGACAGCAAAAACCACAAGGACGAGATTTGCCCTTGCGGTTTCTCTCTCCAGCGATGCGGTTTTCCTGGTGCTTCGTTCAATGGCTCCGCCTGCTTCCTCCCTCTACATGGTTGTCCGCTTTCTCCTTCTTTTTCTCTGCGTGTGTGTGTGTGTGTGTGTGTGTCTACGAAGGCGAGACTCGGGAGCCAGGATTGAAGCACACCAAACAAACAAGCAAAGAAAAGCAAAGCTGACGGTTCCTCAAATAACGGGGAAAAACGCCGAGGATTGGACGGACGTCAGGAGAAGGGAAAGAGAGGCGCTATCAGGAGACTGCACTGCGCTGCGCTTGTATCTTCACTTTTATGCATGACCTGCTTCTTCCGGACAGACCTCCCACGGTCTGTTTTCGTGTTGGATTTCATGCTCTTGGTGGTAGGCGCATTAGCACCTGTGCGTGGTTTGGGTGGCGTGGCGTACACTGCCACCGATCCCGGCTCCGGCGGTTTTGTTCGTGTGTCTACGCGCCGTAAACCTCCGCCTCCAAACACCTTTGTGGACTTTGATGTGCGGTTTGGCGTGTTGTACGAAGCTGGCGGCCACGCGAACCTTTCCACGCTCTTCTCCGTTTTCCGCCCCGTTGGCGTGCTCGATGCCTTGCGGGGATTCTACGTGCGACCGCATTTTTGGAGGACTTGACCTTCCTGCGGGCGGGCCACTTGCCGCAGGCCCCTGGGGCAACCACCGTGTGGGTGGTGGCGGCCATCAATAATGCGTTGGTTGTAACTGAGGACGCGGCGCACTTGTGGGAGAAGGTGCATCGGACGCAGGGGGGAGGGGTGTGTGTGTGTGTGGGAACTGCGCAGCGGCCTTTTTTTTTTTATGTCGATGACTTGACGATTTCGTCAGTGACCGCGTGTTTTGGCGGCGAGGCAGCTGAGGCAACGTGGGTTTTTTGTGTTTCGAAGAACGCTGACGCTGCTGTCGTAGGGGGCCAGCACGAGGAACGCACGCCGGGTGGAGTATCGCTTTTCATGGCCGTTAGGCGGTTTGATAAATTTTACCGCTTTGCAGTTGACAGGCTTAACGCCGAAGACGGGCCTCTTCGATGACCCAGGCATCCCGCAGCAACTCCCGCCGTTTTCTCTAAATGTGGAGGGGAGGATGCGCCTCAGAAGTACTACTTCGGCGGTGCTCAGAAATCTCCGGCAGGGATGTTTGCCGTGCAGCTGGAAGGGTTTTATTGGGTGGAGTGCGTCAATGGCAGCGCCTCGTTTGCGTACTGTCCAGGGGATGGGGCTGTGCACCGCTGCGGCAACATGCCGGAGTGTACTGTGTACGCTCCCACTGGCATCTGTCCCTCTTCTCTTGAGAGTTGCCGCTACCTCTGCGCTGACCGCTACGCGTTTCTCCTCGGTGGCGTGTGTGACTTTCGGGTCAGGTTTTACAACAACAACGGCACCCTTAAGGGACATGTGCGTCGCCCGCCGACCTTGTGGGGTCGCTGCTGCTGCTGCCACACCTGACCTTTGTGGGCAGCGGGGCAACAAGCCGTCCAAAGAGCTGCCTGTTTGTTGTTAGCCATCATATCGTATACTTTTACAATAACTTGCGTCCCTTCCGCTTCCTTTGCGGTGGCGCGGGTGCAGCGTCATGGGCTCAACCGTGCACATCTCTATGGACATCTCCCGCAGCGCCATTCGCCGACACCACTGTGAAAGATGCGGTGACAGTGCTTTGCATAACGTGTCTGCCGTTGCGTACGAGTTAGTTGCTGTCATTCCCGACGGCTGGTCGCGATGCCTCATTTCGTACGTGCATCCGGCGCCGGCGTTGAGAGCGCGTGCCGTAACGTTGCAGCTTGCGTGGAACACCTAATTTTTCTCGCTTGCCTTTTTCAGTGGGAACCGGATACTGCATGACGGCTGTTTTTCATGCGCTCCGGTAGAGGCGGTGGAGCTGAAAGTCTCGCTTTCGTGGGATCCGTCGGTGGAGGAAATACTATTTTTTTGTCAACGTCGAGGTGTTTGGTGCATCGCTTGCCCAACGCGGCACCCGGGACATCGCGACGGGAAATTGCAGCGTTGCTACCGCGGGACATTGTGCACTGGTGGTGGTGGATGGGCGGCGGATTACGACTCCCAGCTGTAGTTTGCCGGGCGTGCTGCCGCCAACCGCCTTCCAGTCGACTTTGAGTAGGCCCTCAGCGACGTTCAGCGCCTTTTTTTTTAACGAATTGCTCTTCTTTACCTCTTGGCCGCATGCCGGCAGTGCCGTTGTTTGCGATTCCCGTCAACGAACGTTTTGCTGCCGGCCTGTTCGCCACGTCGCATTCCGTGGCAGGGCCTGCGCGGGCGACTGCAGGATCTCGTGACCACAAAGGGCTTTTGTCGGTGGGGGTCTCACCGGCCATGGCCCACTGCAGCATGTCTCTCGTGTCCCAAGGGGAGCTTCGCTGGTTTGCTGGAAGAGTCCTCCTCGGCTGCTGAGGCACGTTGAACATGTGCTGCCACGCAACTGATGACTTTCAATTGGACACTTTGTGTGAGGCGGGTGACTGGGTATGGACCGCCGCTTCCAGTTGTGCTTGTCGCAACAGATTACGTTGTTTTTGTCTCTGGGAAAATTCACCTCGGCTGTACCACTTTTTTTGCTTTGTCATTGACGAAGCCGCAGACCTGACAACCGCGGGCGTTGCAATGCGGCCACAAGTTGCTGCGACACCGCAGTGCGATCCAAAGTTTACGCGCTCCAACGCCGATGTTTTGCCTGGCGTCACGGGTGTGACGATGCGGCTCAACAGTCCATTGAGGCTTTTTTGGTGAACACGGCGCGGTCAGCGGCCTGGCGCAAACAGACCCGCTCCTTGAGGGTTCGTCGGTGGCTGTGTCGATCCCGTTTGCTCTGCGCGCCGCGTTACCCACAACCGGCAACCTGAACATCGGCGCAGCTACTGCCCTTAACAAGGGCCAGCGTGCGCACTGGCTGTGGGTGACGGGATACACGCTGCGTTCTTTTTACTTTCTTTTTCGCATTTCGCGTGGGTTCAGTTGTTGTTCTTCTTCTTTTCGTTTCTGGCGACAACGGGGGTCGCCGTACGCCTGCCGCCACTCACGAGTAGGTACCGCTGCGTGCGGGTGTTTTTGCGTGACCGCCTCCGTGGCTCACGCCCGCCGGCACGGCCCTATTTTCTTCCTTCTTCCTTTCGTCGTAGAGTGTCACTCGCAGCGAAGCAGTTGGGGTGAAAATGCTGCGCTGGCGGCTGGGGCGTGCTCCGGTCTTCTTGGCAACCGCGGCTTCGCACACCGCACTGCGCGAGATGCACGGGAAGCCGACACAGTCGCACAAGGTTCGCACCCAACACAGCCGACGGTGGTGGACGCAGTCAAAGGCTCGCCACCTCACAGCGATGCCGCACGACGAGTGCCGGTCGCGTCCACACTTCCCCGCCTATAACGAAGACGTGGATCGCCCCATGTTGGTGCCGGCAGGGGTCACCTGCTTCAATTGTGAGCAGCCCATTGATGATGGCGATGTCAACAGCTACGTTTGGGTGCCGGCCGGCAACGCTACTGTCCCAACCCCGCAAGGGTACTTTTTTCACTTCAAGTGCTTCAAGTGCTGGAAGTGCAAGTACCGCCTCATCCACAACAAGTTTTACTCCAAGGACGGCAAGGCATGGTGTGTTTCGTGCGCCTTAGGAAGAGACATCCGTGTGCCCACGCGCCGGTGGCACACTTCCTACGTGAACACGCACCGCACAGGCTCTAGAATGTCAGGACACTTTTTCCCACGACACAAACATCAGATGGCGTTTTTGCTCGACCCGAACGAGTAGCTCATCTAAGGTGCCTGCGTCTTTCTGCATCCATTGTTACTTTTGTCTGGTTGCCGCCTGACCACAGACACACACGCACACACTCTTCCTCATTTGTCATGCATCGCTGTGGTGATTATCGCAATTCATTTAGGCCCCCGCTGTCTGCTGGATTCTCCGCGCTCTTTCTTTCTCTTGCATCTTTGTCCTGCTGTATCTTTGTGCGTGCGTGGGGTCCTGCCATCCTACTGACAGCCGAAGGGAACATATATATATATATATATATATATATAAAGGGGATTAAACGGGTGATTGGTGCAGCAGCCAACCATTGATGGAGTTGCTGCGCATCGTGCTGGACGCGGTGTCGGGGCGGCGGCATGTTGTGGAGTACCCATGCAGGATTTTGGGTCGCACAGTAAACGACTACAACGAACTAGTAGAGGTTTTGCGTCACGGTTTTTTCCTTTTTACGTACCGCATGAATTTTAGCCCACTGCCTCACTCCCTCGTGACCTCCGACAAGGGGTGGGGCTGCCTTGTACGGTCTTCTCAGATGCTGCTCGCCCATGCGCTTTGGCGTTACTCAGAGAATGAATGTAGGCTTGACTACTTCCGCGACCTAGACACTGCGGATGGCGCCCCCTTCTCGCTGCACAACATGGTGCGGGCAGTGATGAAGAAGGCGGACGTGTTTAGCCCAGAGTACTGGCCACCGAGCCAGGGCTGTGAGGCGATCCGCTGTTGCGTGAACAATGCCGTGGATCAGCGGATCATCCCTCCCATTAGCGTCGTAGTTTGCTCTCAGGGATGCCTGTTGGCGAAGGAGATTTGCG
Source organism: Trypanosoma rangeli (assembly GCF_003719475.1). Classification (NCBI taxonomy): domain Eukaryota; phylum Euglenozoa; class Kinetoplastea; order Trypanosomatida; family Trypanosomatidae; genus Trypanosoma; species Trypanosoma rangeli. The sequence continues at coordinate 42,112 of NW_021705846.1, forward strand.
CCGATTTGGAATCTCGCCCTGTGCTCATCTTGACCCCTGTACGTTGCGGTGTCTCACGACGGATGGCTCAGATGATGTTCTTTTCGCTTGAATACCTTCTTCACTCCCCGGCGTGTCTGGGCGTGGTGGGCGGCGTGCCAAACCGCAGCTATTATATTCTGGGAAGCAGCTGTCAACAACTGTTGTACTTGGATCCCCACTGCATGACACAAAATGCTCTCCTCTCGTGTCATACGGAGGAGGATACGGGCATCGTGATAGCCACGGCGAGCCTCGTCAAGTGTGTGCAGTGGGACCGCCTCGACACATCGTGTTTTTTTGGTTTTTTGGTGGCTTCCCGTACCGAATGGTCGGCGCTGCGAACACGTCTGGAGGAGTTGCAGTGGCAGGGCTTAGAGCAGCTGCTTTGCGTCAGTGATGACGACGTGGGACACCACCTTGATGATGAGGTCGCGCTGTGGCCGAGTGAGGAGGACGTGGGGGGGTAGCCGCGGCGGCCACCACTGTTTTCTGGTGGATGCGTGTGCTAGTGTTTCATATTGGCAAAACGTTTGTCTTTACAGTCGCACTTGCATGTATATTGCGGTGGTACCGCTTCTCTTTCTGCCGAAAATAAGAAGAGAGAAAGAGAAAGAGAAAGAGAGAGAGAGAGAGAGTGAACAAACAGTAAACACAACCATCGTTAAAAAAAGTGTGCGTGGGAGAGTGAGAGTGATAGTGAGAATGACAACAACAACAACAACAAAAAAAAAAGAAGACACCACGCTCTCATTGCTAGTGCGTGTGTGATTTTTAAGCCTTTTGCTGTTTTTGGGTTGGTGGCTTGGTGTTTGAAGAGCTGCCTGCAGTGGGGCGAGGGGCGGGAGGATCTCCTATTACTGTAGTTTCCCCACTCTTTATTTTTTGTCTTTGGAAGGGGGGTGGAGGGAACTGAAGTATTACTGAGTGCACTGCTATTGCGGTCGGCATCGTGACCGTTCTCTTCCCCTTTCCTTCTCGTCTGTGTGCGGGGGCGTTGGTGTATGCTTACCTCTCTTTCGGGGGTCATTGTGTAGTTCAAGTGTGAAGTAGACGCTGGTGGTGCATGCGGCGCTGCGTGGCGCCCTTATGGCTGCCGTACCGCGGCATCGTGCGGGATTGGTGTGGTTCGTGTGGATATGTGGCGACCAGTCGGCGTTGGTGCCAGTCGTTGCGTCTTCCTTCCGTGGAGTTTGCCGCTCCACGCTCCCAGACGCACGAGGATCTTGCGTATGCGTCTTGCCCCATATGTGGTCGCCTGATGCATATGTGTGACATGCTCACTCACCTCACAACTGCCCACCGCGAGTTGAACCAGGCACATTGCAAGAAAATCTGCAGCGCGCGGCTGGAGCTCTACCAAAAGGTGATTGGCGTTCCGCTAAAGAAGATGGAGCTTACCACTTCTGGGCGTCGCGTGCTGGACTTCCTGCCCACTGTGCTGCCGTCCGGCTACATCTGCAACTGGTGCGACAAGAAGAATGATGTTTACCCCACGCGGGATAAGTTTCTCAAGCACGTGGCCGACGTCCACGCAGAGATTGACTTGGAGGACGTCGAGCAGCACGTCCCGCTTCTGCCACGCGGTGTGGTGGAGGAGAAGAGTAGCGTCCGAGATGAGATGTGGCCCACACGGCGTCTGAGTGGTGTTGAGGCCGTTGCTGAAACGTTTACCCTTCCGTCCACTGCCCGGCGCCAGACAACCATTTCAGTCCCGCGCGTGATTGACAAGCGAGTGGCTGAACAGCCGGGGGCGTTCAGTGACACAGAGTTTCCGTGCGAGTTGTGCAACAAGGTGTTCCAGAGCGAGATGGACCTGCTGCAGCATCTCGAGACGCGGCATCCAGACGGAACCGCTGAGGGGTCCGCTGACGTGGATCATTCCGCCATCGCCGATGTTGCGGAGTTCACTGCGAAAGAGGCGACGATGGGCGGCAGCCAGCGTGTGCACGTCATCTGCGACCTTTGCCCGTCCTCGTCGAAGGTGTACACGATGCCGTCCGCTCTTTTTTCCCACATACGTTTCAAGCACCCCGGCGAGGATGCCGCGTACCACGTGGAGCGCCTCATTCGCACACAGAAAGACCAGTCATTTGTTTGTAAGGTTTGCAGCAAGGCATTTGCCACATCCGAGGCACTGGAGGGTCACTTTAGAAACAAACACACCGAACCGGCGAGTGCGCCGGTGGGGCAGGCACCTGTGGCGATGAATAACTGCTGGTGGTGCCACGACTGCGAGAAGGGGTTTTCATCCGCGAAGGGGCTGCATGGGCACATGCAGAACAAACACGGTCTTTCTTCACAGATACATCCCTGTCCGGCGTGTAAGCGCGTGTTTGCAGACGTTTACTCGCTGGAGGAGCACATCACTTTGACGCACAAAACGATTCATCTGCATGATATTGGGCTTCAGACACATGCGAAGTGTGCCACCTGCGAGCGTTCCTTTTTAACCTACGAGGATCTGCACCGCCATGCCGTCAAACATCACAAAAAAGATCCCCGGGCGCCTATTCGCCCCTTTGAGGCCACAGCCTCCTCGTCGCCACCAAGGAACAAGGATGCGGCAAAGAGCGACGCGCATTCGTCGTTGTCGTCGTCGTCGTCTGTGTCCGCGCCACGCAAGGTGAAGAAACGCAAGAAGAGCAGCACAGATGAGGAGTCAAGTAAATAGCGAGGGTGCAGCGGAAAGAAAAATATAAAAACCGACAGAGAGAACGGGGGAGAGGGGGAGCGACGTTGGTGCGAACCAATCATGCCTGGGGCGAAGCAGGAGGGAACGGACACGAAACAGCGGCAGTGTCTAGAGGAGCAGGAGGAGGAGGGGGTGGGTGAGGAGCTGAAATGGCTTTGTTTTGTTTTGGTGACGGCACCAAGTTTACCTGCGGCGTCTTCACACTTGTCAACCCCGTCGGTTTCCGCACCTCTCTGCACCTCTGGGCGTTGTGCGCTGGTGGCGGCGGTGGCCATCCTTGCGGCTGTGACTCCCCCTCATATTATGATTATTGCTTCCGCCACTTTTTTTTTTTGTGGATTTGATTTCCGTGGTGCCCTTTACGGCAAGGACGCAGCGCGGGTGCGTGTGGAAAGGGAGTGAGACTGGAGTACAATACATTATTACATTACGCATCTACAGGCGATGACTGCGTGTGGCTCTGCCGCGGAATTGGCACAGCTCCGCACCGTGCAGCAGCTCCTTCACGCCTTTTCGGAGACGCCCTCCTGTGTGGTGCTCCTCAGCACCGCACTTGGGGAGATGTTGGGCGTCCTCGCTCGTCAGCAGGCGTGCATGAATGAAATACTCGTCTCTCTGCAGGCGACAAGGGAGGAGTGCATGCGGGAACTCTCGGCAGTTTCACAGAACCTCGCCGATGTTCTGCACGACACCATTAACCGCACTGCAGCTGCCATGAGCGAGGTACGGGAAAAAATATCCAGGCAACATTGCACGTATGGCACTGTCTTCTTTTCTAAAGAAAACCGTATTGAATTAAAAAAAGAGATTGTGGATCTACGGCAATTGGTACAGGAACGCCTGCATCGGCAAAACTCTTCAGAGGCAGAGAGGAAAGAACGGAACAGTGCGATCGATGCTGAACTTGCCGCTACAAGGGTGGAGCTACGGGATCTCAGTGCTCAACAGCATCTTTTACTGGAACTGCTTGACCTGCGCAAAACGTTGCTTTACCATGGATACACAGGGGATTCGGCTGCTGACGTGCGCCAAATTCGCCTACTTGACACTGTCGCAAGGGTGAAGCTGGTGCACCAACTACCGTGCTTTCACGTGCTGACGACAGCTTTAGCGTTATCTGATGGCGGCCACAGCCACCGCCATCCCGGTGGTGTGAAAGGATGATGTTGCGTGCGTGTATGGTGTGAGCATACATGCAACTTTGGTACAGTGTGTGGTTGCTGCATACTTTGTTTGTTGACGTTGGTCATCTGAGTTTCTTTGCTTACATTCTCCAGAAAAAAAAAAAAGGTAAAGCGGTATAAAAAGGAACTAGAGCGCCAGCGATAGCCATCACGTTGGATTTGTAGTTTATTTTCCTTGTTTTTTTTGTTTTGTTTTTTCTTTTGCTTTGTTCAGTCCTATCCACCGGAGACTCGGGTGGTACACGGCGGCAGTGAGGTGGTGCGGCAGGGCTCTGCGGCCATCGCGCACGGAGGGCACTTTGCAGAGCTGCGCGTTGGCGGTGCCAGCGGAAGGGGTGGAGGGCGGGGAGGGTGGGCCGAATCCCCTGGCTTGTTGCTGTGACTCTTGGTTTTCTCTTGCTGTCTCTATTTCCCGGTGCGGGCGGTGTGCATCCGTGTAAAGGTGTGTAAAGATTCATGAACGTGCACTGGAAGCCTCGCGGCGGCGTGCAGGCGTCGGTCGGTATCATCAACGCCGTCGAGTTTGACCCGGACCTGGAGTTGCTGTGGGTCAGTGATAGCTTTGGCCGGCTGATGAGCTTCACGACACATAGCCAGACAAACACGCTCACCTGGACGGCGTACTCCTCCTTCCTCGCGTCGACGCGGCCGCTCTCCGGCATTTTTTTTCTTCCGCTGGGTGGCGAAAAAATTGTAACAGTGGCGGACCACAATGTTATTCGGGGTTACAAGCGGGGCGGTGCGCTTTTTCTCTGCCGCACCCTGCCACCGCAGACGCAGGACTACATCGAGCTGTTTCAGACGCACGGCGGAACGGGGGTCGTCAGCTTCACCGGCAACGTTGGACTGACGCGCTTTTCCATCGGCAACGAGGGCGCTGACCGAAGCGTCACGGTGCCGCTGGGCGAATCCAAGGTGGTTGCGCTGCACCAGACGGAGCGGTGGATTGTCACGGGCAGCACCTCCGGCAGCATCGTCGTCCGTGACAGCAACGACCTGCAGGTTGTGGACATGGTGCCAACGTCGCGACACCGTGTGCTGGCGATGGATGCGTACGACGACACCATTGTGGCTGCCGTGGTGGAGCGTTCCATGACAAGCGGCGTGAGGGTGTACGACGTACGCAAGATGGCAGAGCCGGTGATCGCAATTGGTGGAATTCCCTCCGACAGCGTCTCACAGGTGCGTCGGTACCGCGACTCATTTGGCATTTCAGCGGATCGCGCATTTGTTTTGACGTCGTGCGGCTTTCACATTGTGCAGATGGACCAGCCCTCCCCGGTGTTCAGCTCCAACGGAATGGTGGAGGATGCTTGCACGTCGGTGAGCGTCTCCCCCAACGGTATGTGTGCCGCCATTGGGAACGACAAGGGCTATTTCATCGCCCTGGCCCACCCGGCCACGCGTGAGGATTACGTCATGTCCCGCTTTGAAAAGCCCCAGCGGCCGGTGAACCCCGTCTTTACGCAGAGCTGGGCGGAGAAGAAGGAGGGCGATACCTTCGCCTTCTTTGATGAGACGGTGCCTGCGGCAGAGCTCGCCTCCAACTGGCCACCTGAGGATTACATGATTCTCTCCGTTCCAGCTCCCACCCGTTGCCTTAACGTGGAGTCCCGCACTGTTTTGCAGAATCGCTGGGGATTCCTGCGGGCCGACTCCTATCTGCCCGACCCCAAGGACAAAATCACGTCGAACCTGCCTGACCCGTTCCCATTCAACCTAGGGCTTGGTGACGACCCGGCGGCGGTGCAGCGGAAGCTGCAGGATATGAAAAAGGATCAAAAACGGCGGTACTTTGACCTACGTGAGGGGACTGCCGGGGAGTACGCTCCGCTTGAACCGGCGAGGCATGTCTGTTACAGCTCACACCACCGCTTTGACTGGGAAGGCCACAACGCGATTCCACGGGACGTCGTGGGTCTGGACAACAGCTTCCCCGAGTGCTGGATTACGACGCTGCTGCAGTCGCTATACCTTTGTCACCCACCGGAGTACCCTGTTCGCAAGGTCATTCTACGCCACCTCTGCACCCGCGAATACTGCATCGCCTGTGAGACGTCCTTTATATTTTCGAATATGCTGATGACCTCCGCGACAGGGCTTAACCCGATTGTGCAGGTTGCCAACTTAATCCGCACCATGTACAAGGTGCCTGCGACAGCTTCCCTCTTTGAGCCTGTCAATTCCCGCGACGAGGCGGTAAAGCGGATGCACACGGCACAGTTGGTTCTGCTTGAGGCGCTGCATCGCGGGCTGCAGGATGAGAAGGCGTACCCCTTCATGGAACACAAACCCCCATGCCCTGACTTTGAGCACTCCATCGCGTACCTCTTTGGCACGGAGTTTTCATCCGGTGGAAGAGTTCACTTGGAACCCCAGTTCTACTGGGATGTTCCTTCCTCTGCACTCAAAGTGAATGAGGGGCTGCAGCATCTACTCAAACAAATTGAATCTTACAGAGATCAGGTGCAGATAAAACGTCTGCCTCCTATTATTGTATTACGACTGAACCCTGAAGGTGGGACGCTAAAACCGCCGAGGTGTTTGCACATCTCCCGCGAGGCGAAGGAGGATTCCAATTACGTTTTGTGCAGCAGCCTTATCCATCTCTCCGACGACGCCGACGACCCTGGTCGCTTTGTTATTCATCAACGCATACTGGATAATCGTTTTAGTTTGGTGAATGACTATCGCGTGACGGCACCAATGGAGGAGCAGGAGCTGGAGGATTTGATGCCCGCATTTCACTCTCATCGGGCTGTGGTGGCATACTACGCCCTCGATAAGCTGGCGGCGCCACCCTACAGTTTACAAGACGGTAACCGCCCGCCAAACATGTTTGAGGTGCTTGGGCCGCTTCTACTAAATGATACTCTTGCGAAGCCCCTGCAGCGTGACCCATCTGCGCAACGGTTTAAGTCGCCATTAGCGTCATTCTACGAGATTAAATCCAATGACCTTGTCGCCTTGGATGCGGAGTACGTGGTGCTGAACTGGAGCAGTCGTTGCATTGATGCAGGACTCGAGAATAACTCGTTGCATAAGACGCATATGGCACTGGCACGTTTGAGTTGCATTTTAAGCAGCGCCCCGGGAGATGAGCGGACAATTGTGGACGATTACGTGCACACACCTGAGGTAATTGAGGACTACGTGACGCAGTACAGTGGTATTCACCCCGGGGACCTGGACCCGCTTAAATCCTCCAAGTGCCTGACAAGCCGCAAGGCAACGTACTTGAAGCTTCGTGCCTTGGTGGATCGCGGTGTTGTGTTCGTGGGTCACGGGCTATACCAAGACTTCCGCGTCTGCAACATTGCGGTCCCTGCCGAGCAAATCATTGACACTCTAATGATGTTTCACAAGCCTGGCGGCAGGTACCTTTCACTCCGCTTCCTTGCCTATCACGTGCTAGGGGAGCGTGTGCAGGAGGGTGAGCATGACTCTGTGGAGGATGCCCGCACCTCGCTGCGCCTGTACCGCAAGTACCAGCAGCTGGTGAGCGAAGGGACATTTGACACCGTCCTCGACAAGCTTTTGGCGACCGGGGCGGAGACAAGCTGGTACGTGCCGGAAGGCCGCGATGCCTTTGGCGTATCCTCTGTGGCCTTCACCGGCGCAACTGGGTCGCCAGTGTTCCCTGACGCACCTTCGACGCTGGTGGCCGCGGAGGTTGTTGAGAGCGTTGAATTTACCCCCACAGAGTAGTGGGCGATTCAAGACTGCGCTTTTTTCCATCACCAAACTCTTTCAGCACGTTGTTTCACATCCCGCCTCCTCCGACGTCTTTCACTTTTTTTGCTTTGATGCATCGAAGGAGCTGGAGAAGGGGGAGTAAAGAAGGGGAGCATCGGTCGGAGTTGAGGGTGATGGGATAGAATGAAAGGCGGGGGAGCTGAAACACTTCTCTTTCTTCTATGAGGTCTCCCCCAAGTAAGAAACACCCAGCCTCGTAGTCATGCTGAACTTTTTCCGTTGCCGTTTTGCTTGTTTCCCCCCACCCCTCCCCACCCTTATTTTTTCAATTGACACATTTCCACTGCCATGTAGGTCTTTTGTAGAGGCACGTGGGGGTGCAGAGAAACGCATTGTATATATATATATATAGAGAGAGAGAGAGGTAGAGAGAGGTAGAGTGGGTAGGGGAGCGAAGGAAGTAGTGGGGGAATGCCAGTAAAGTCATACGCGGGGGCTCCGTCCTACCACAACGGTTACGTCTCTCCTTCCGGCATCAAAGTGCAGTACAGCAATGACTGGGTGAAACATCATCCGCTTGAGGGCGATGGGCTGCGACCGCTCTTGTACATGCACCTGTGGAAGAAGGATAAAGGGAGCGGGAGCCGGCTCAAAAATATCCGTCTTCCGGATACTGTTGTATACGAGCACAACTTCCCCCGTGCCTGGTACACCTACGACGGGGATGCGAAGGAAATCAACAAGCACCCAGGCAAGATGCTGGATGCCCAGTCCATCTACGAGCAGTTCAGCCACTCCACACCCGACTGCGATGTGGTGGCGCAGTTCCTCACTACTTGCGCCCAGGACAATGCGGCCTTCGGGACGGACTCTGGGCTCCTCACTTACGTGGAGTACTTCACAGCAGAGTCACTCCGTGAATTCCTCTTTGGCCATGAACGAAAACCGGACGGAATTCTGCAGAAGTTTGTGTTACCCAAGGGGAATATGACGATGCGACAAAATTCGCAGCTACAAGTGATGTGGTCGCCGCTGGTGACTGTGGTGTACAAGCGGACGAATAAACAACGATTGAACGACACACATTTGCCCCTCCACGTACGCGCCGCCACGTTTGATGGCGACTGCCACCTGAGTGAGTTGTCGCTCATTGCGGACGAGACCAAAGGGAAACTGGAGTCTCTCTGCCGCGAGGTGGTGGATCATGTCTACTTTACTGATCACAAACTGATCACCTGCATCGTGCTGAACTTCAAAATTGACGACGCCAATAAGCCATACCTGCTCTGGTGCAGCTCTCTCCGTGTCTCGGGTGATAGACTGAACCCGCGACATCTGCGCGTCCCTGTGGCACTCTCCTTGCAAATTGAGGTGTTAAATGATGGAACAACTACGCGGGATCGCATGAATAAATGTATAAAGCGGCAACACCAGCTGTTCTTGATGGACAAACAACTCTTTGAGCTTTCACGAGACTACAATTTTGGCTATCAATGCAACACGTCCAATGTTCGTGAGGCAAAACGCCTGGGCCTCGTGCCTCAACGTGGGACATCCAGTCGGACTTACTTACGAAGAGGTTCACCGCGGCATGGCCCATCCCATCCCTTTACTGAAGCTATGCGGTACTTTGGAGACCTCACGCGGGCGTTGCGTGGTGAGAATTCCTCCCGCCGCAGTGTATCTTCAGCAGTGCAACCGCACGAGCAACGCCGGTTTTCGTCTGGTTTTTTTCGTCAGGGCCAGGAAACACCTGATGCCCCGGAGCATCGTGTTAGAAGTGAGCTTACCGCTATGGCGCTTGACGCATGGTACACTGTCTATTCTTCCACGCTGTCGCAACACCCAGCTCAGATGCCAACGAAGGATGTGACGTTGTCAAGACCCCTTCTGGAGGTGCTGCAGCCCTCTGAGCTCGACCGTCTCTTAGTGATTCTTGGCCTTGAGAAGAACTTATCCTCTGATGACCCTCAGAGCTTCACCGTGAAACCGGACCTTATTGGGCCCGGGCGACGCTTTGATCGTCCACTATTCAACGCAGAGCGTGATGTAAGAGAATACTTTGATGAACTTTTTGCTTTGAGGGGAGCAGAGATCACGGCGCAGTGTCTAAACAATGATCGCTGGGTCTGGTGAGCAATGACCTCTACCCACACGTCATGTCAAGTATTGCTCGGGTCGTCTTGACCACTGCCTTCCCACCGGCCATAGAACTTTGCCGACTGTTTGTTTGCTGGTTGAAGCAAACAAAGAAGGGAGTATGTGTGTCATGTGGCCTGTTGAGGTAGAACTCGTGTGTGTTGCGTGGGCCAGCTTTTCCTTGTGTTTCTCTCTTCCTTGTTTGACCTCATCTCTTCCTCTCGCCCCCACTTTTTTTTTTTGTTTCTGCTTATTTTGCCTCCTCACCTCTGCTTGACGGTTTTGGATGGATTGCGCCTCTGCAGCGGGTAGGGGGCACCATTGGCGGCGGGATAGGCGCGTTGTTTTATGTTGGGCGGTCCTGCAGGGCTACCAGGGAACGTCGTTCGCGGGAACACCATCTTCTGCCTGACGCATGTGGACGATCGGGCGTATTACATACCGCGTGGGTACAAGTTGAAGGACCGGATCTACTGCTGGCGTGTAAAGGCCGACCGTGAGACAGGGCGCATCTTTTATGTGAACTGTGGTGGCTTGGGGGAGAGCTGGGCGCTGCCGGACTTGCTCGCAGATAACTACGACCTGCGCACGCAAGCGCTGGACGGCAGCCCGCGATGCTTTTCGTCTTTGTCGGGGCTTTCGCCCACTGCGAGGCAAGTTGCCAGCGAGGACGCTGTGGCGGTGCTGGAGGCAGCGGCGGCGGTAGCAGTTCCCTCGGTGGAACTGAGCAACGAGGCGAAGCAAAGCCGTGATGACGACACAATATTTTCTTTGACGTCACCGTCAGCGAGCAACGTGTGCCACGGCACGAGGGAGAAAACTTTTTTTCTGGCCTCCATGCAGCACAGTGTTGCTGACATTTACCTTAACGACATTACTTATCTGCGGTCATTTGACGCGGAGGTACAGGCACCGGCGTCTGCTGCAACGACGGTGCGCGGCGAACCAGATGGCGCCCGCATGCCTTGCGAAGGCAGCGGTGCCGAATTCTCCCCTCTTGAGGCGCAGCTGCGGAGACAAATTGAGGACTACGCCGAGGAGGTTGCCACACTTCGTCAAAAGCTGGCCGAACGGGAACGCATCTTGATGGAGAAGGATCTGGCGCTGCTGGAGCTGGAGGAGCGCATGGTGAACATGCGACTGCGCATGCTGAAGGCCGTGAGCGCACATCGCAAGGCCACCTTCCCGTGACAGCCATGACGAGACATTTTTTTTTTTTGTGTGTGTCTGTGAGTTTGCACGCTACGCCGCTCTCCCCTTCTTTTTACGGTTAATTAAATTTCGATTCATCCCGCTCTTGATCCCTGATTTGGCTCCTTTTGTTTTGGTGTTTGGGTTTTGCTTGGCGTTCGCACACCCACACGCATACGAGAGGAGGTCGCGCACGCAATCTGTTGGGATGCTGACGTCGAGTGGCACCGCGGGCTACCACCCATCCTACTACCCCTAGCGCTTTGCAGCGGAGTTCAAGGAGCCGTTAGTGCGGGTGCAGGGGTACACGGAGCCAAGGCTTACCCCCGTGCAGCACTCCGCCGTAGTTTTGGCGGTGTCTGCCATCACCGCGTTGCTGAAGCGCCCCATCGTCAAGATGACTCCTTCTATTTTTTTAAAGTGACGTGCCGGGGGACTCCAACCGCATTTATGCCTTGGACAAGCGGGCTCAGTTCTTCCGCACACTGCTCAGCATCCGCTGGTTTGCCGGGCCGCCGATATTGTGGAGCATGTCAGAGTATGTCTTTCTTCTTGCCAGCTTCTATGTGGCTGCGCGAGCGGTTGCCGTGGGACAGTAGAATTCTGCGAGGGTTTGCCGCCGGTGGCCCCACCGATGTGGCGTACACGGCGGTGCGATACCCGTATGACGTGCTGCGCGCCACACCGGTGGGGCCGCTGGTGTGGGGAATGTCGTGAAGACGGCTCTCCGAGAGAAGCCCTCTGTAGTTCTTGGTGTTTACCGTGGCGTAACGGCCGCGCCGGTTGGTCGGCTGTTGCAGTTTGGCGCTTAGTTTGGGGTGTACAAGGTGACACGGTACGACGGCGTGTATCACCACACCTGCATGCTGTTTC
>NW_021705841.1:0-6089 GCF_003719475.1 Trypanosoma rangeli
CTACAAAGACGCGCCTGGCCGCGGCCCTGCTCCCTTCTACCTACAACAACGTCGAGGATACTGCAGTGTGGGGGGTTGAGGACGGGAGGGGGAAGAGAAAAATAACGGCGACAACAACGAAAACCACAAATGCCACCTCTCCAACGTGGCACCGCTGGAAACAAAAGTCAACTAGCCTGTCAAGAAGAAAAAGGAGTGGAGATCACGAAAGACCCTTCATCCACTTCGCCCCTGTTGGGTCGCATGTCCTTCTGCGAGGCGTCTAAGCCCATGTTGAGGCTGCGTTGCCCCGCACCCGCAGTAACCGAACCAGCCGCGGTGCTGCAAAACAGCGCAAACACCGACACACACACACAATAATAATAATAATAATAAAAATAATAAAAATAAATAAAAAGACACCACCTCCATGCAGAGATGACGCAGGGAAAAATCAACAACAACAACAAAACACACGCACACCTACAGAGAAACAACAACAACGAAGCAAATTCAACATGTGCTACAGCGACCTCCACCCCCACAAAAGCAACAACAACATAACTTTTCTGTTCACTGCCTGCCTGCCCTCGTTTTGTCTTGTTTTTTTTTCTTTTGTTTTTCTCTGAGCAGAAAAGAAGTTGAGAGGGGGTGGAGGTGGAGTACGCGTAAGAATGTGGGAAGGTAATCAACGTAATTGGGCGAAGGCCGACGAACGGCAACGCCCTTGGTTGAGAGGAGAAGGGTTGGCCACAACGCCAGAGGCAGGCCCTCAACAAAGTAGGGGATGCATGGCAAAACGAAGACCATCGATGCTTACTAAGCCCAGCGCGAAAACATCCTTGTAGAACTAGCAGCGGTGTGAAACGGCAAAATAGCAACTACAATAATAACAACAACAAGCGCCCTCACTATATACGGCACAAAGGGCCTCTGATACGTGTGCACCCACGCAAAGGCCACCTTTGTATGAGTTCAAAGACGACTTTCCTTTTCGACCTCCCAATCTCTTTCTCTTTCTCTGTGTTAATTCAATCAGGCTCACCTTCACCATCCCAATACACACGGCGACATTGTCTGGGCGGGATAAGAACCTATACTCATTATATAAAAGAATATATAATGACTGCCACTCATGCAATTGACCTGCCAACGCCGCAATGAGAGCAACGAAGTAACCCAAGTAGAATTAGAAGAAAAAAAAGAAAAGAACAAACAAGTTGTATGCATATACATATGATGGAATAGACATTGGACGTGGAATCTACTCATTTCTTAGAGAGAGGAAGGAACACATAGTAAAGATCGGAATGAGTGGCTCACAAAACAAGGCAAAACAAAACATACACAATCTTTTCAGATCCTCCATTTCCCTCCGCACCTCCTCATCCTCACAGAGAGACAGAGAGATAGATAGATGTAGAGAGAGTGAGTGACTCCACTTCCTGAAACACAGACAAGAAAGCGCCGCGACTCCTGGCTACAGCGGCGAGTGCAGGTCAGACAGCGAGCACGTCACCGGAGTGCAGTTATCATCTTTACTGCCCTCACTCCATGCCACGGGTCCAGCGGGGCTGTTACGCGTGTTGTCTGCCTCAGCCTGTGCCAGCGCCCGTTCCCGCTCTGCCCGCAGCCAGGACAAGATAAACTGCACAGGCTTATCTGGTTTTTCACGCAGCAACGCACCCGAGAGGGCATCAAAAATTGCTGGGATCCCCGATGTGTACAAGTAATTGCGAAAATCTACGTGGAATTCGTTACTGCTACTGCCATCGCTGTTGCCGCTATTTCTATCAACAAGTCCTGGGGTTTGCCCAAAGGAGCCTGCCTGCTGGCGCGGCTCTTTTTCCTTGGCTAGCGTTTGGTTCCCCTCGCCCGCCTCATTACCCACAACCAGTGGCCTGGGTGAGAGAGACGGCATTCAGGCAGCGGCACACACACACACACACACACACACGAGGATAAAAACAAATTAGAGCGTGTGCTCCTTCTTATTTAACCCGCTGAATGCGTCGACGTGTGGTGGGACGGCGCCTTCTTCTTGGGTTTCCTACAGGCCCCTGTTCGTTTCTTGTCCTGCCCTCACGCAACCGCCGTGCTCGGCACTGTGGTCCTTTTAAAAAAGACGGGCGTCGCTCCCCCTGGGCGGCTGTTCTCTTTCTACTATTTTCTTGCTGTCGCTCTCTTGCGCGGCACCTACCATGTGTGGAATGGAGATAGCAAGTCAAGGCAAAGGCACACACCCATACACGCACGCGGAGACACAGATGAATAGCCGCATGGGCCCTTACTAACTTATCTTCTTCTCACAACAACCTCAACGCACCACTGAAGTAGTAGTCATCGTAGGGGTGCTGGTGGTGCAGTTGCACCGTAAAAAAACGAAAGGAGAATAACACACACGCACAGAGAAGGTGGGAGGGGGGGGGGGAAAAAAGCAAAAATGGAAGAAAAAAACAACAATAAGGGAGTTGCCTCTAATTGTGTGCGGCGGTGCACTCAAGGTGAGACTCTGATGGGGGTCAAAAATTTCCTCCACAAAACACCACCGCCACCGCCGGTGCCGCCCATCACAAACACCAACAACGACGGAGAAGCTGCAAACCCACACATGAAACATGCACACGTTGCATAGAAAAATAATGGGGAACACTTCATCCACCTTTTTTGCGGTGAACCCTGTTCTTCCCCCCCATACCACCTTCATCTCCCTCCCCTCTATCTCGCTTCATTCATTCAGCTTCATCCTAATCTATCCTGGTTTACTTTTCCTTCTTCTTTTGTTACCATTATCTTTTAATCTCCATTCACGTTTGAAGTTACTTTTCATCTCCATCGCTTGCTTATTTCCAGTGGGAAAGGAATGGGGAAAGGTGTGGAAGGGGGGAAGGGACATGCCAATCATTTCCTCTTATGGACCCCACCAACTCTAGTGTGGCCGGCCATACTAGCTACCTCTATGTCCTCCCACTATTTACCTGTGTATAATAAAAGGTGAGGGTGCGCATCAGCGACAGTGTGCTGCACCGCCTCTGAATGCCGTGCTCCACTCCCCAGTATCCCCTTCCCCCACAATTAACTCGGCACACGCGGCGTGCCACTGACAGCGAGGCACAGTCACCGGCGCCTGCATTGCAGTGCCCCCCTCCCCCCCTCCCACACGCACACACACGCTCCTCGATGTTTTACAAGAGTAAACATCAAAAACCATGCGCCCTGTGTATCTATGGATTCTGTTGGACAGATCACTTACTCCCCCCCCCCCCCGCGCTTTCTCGCTCCCTCGCCCTTCCTGCAGGGGGGACACACGAATACTCGAAACGAGTAAAAGGGGGGAGTAAGAAAAGAAAAAACAACAAAAAAACAGTCCAAACGAGACTGTAAAATGACCTTTAAAAATCAGGGAAAAGAAATAAGTAAATCGAAAGAGAGAAAAAAAAAACAGTAACAACTGGAGGATAATAACAATAAATCCCATCATGATCCAAATGTTCCAGTTTTGTGTATTATGTATGCGGGGTGCCACATCCCCACCCCCACAAAGCGTGCCCGTGACAATAGGAAATGTACATGCGATCGTGGTAGTCTCACCCGCCCCCCCCTCCCCCATCTCATTAGAAGTCCTCATCAAACTTCAACGCACCCGTGTGGCTCTCGATGAAAATGCGCACAAGCATACGCTGGGAGTTCTGGATGCGTCCTAGCTCGCTTCGACGCAGGGCCTCAGAAAACTGCGACAGGGCC
Source organism: Trypanosoma rangeli (assembly GCF_003719475.1). Lineage (NCBI taxonomy): Eukaryota > Euglenozoa > Kinetoplastea > Trypanosomatida > Trypanosomatidae > Trypanosoma > Trypanosoma rangeli. The sequence continues at coordinate 3,724 of NW_021705841.1, forward strand.
TCCTCAGAAATTGTGGCGTCACGGAGCGCCTCCAAGTCCCCAGCTGCTCGAAGCACGTCGTTGTCAAGAATGACAAACGTCGGGATGATCGCCACCCCAAAAAACTCAAACAGTGGGGTGGCAAGGTCCATGTCAGCCTTCACGACACACGTGAGATTGCTAGGAAAGTCCTCCTTCATCATAGCTGGAAGGGCGCCGACAATCCGCATGCAAGGTGGGCACCAGGATGCCCCAAAGTAAATGAGGGAACGGGTGCCGGAGGCAGCTGCTGTGGAACCGTCCGGGAAGAGCGCCCTCGCACACACCGTACGAAGAAGATGTGCCACTGTGTAAACTGGTGTCAGCAATGACAACGAATGCAGCTGATCCAATGCAGTGAACTCCTTCACCACCAAAGGCCACCCACGACGGCGCGTGCCAGCTACCGGCACCTGTGCATCCCCCTCGCACTTGCTCTGGGCGCTGCCGTGTTGGTTCTCCTTCTTGTGGCAGTACTCATCCGCAGCTCCGCCGTCGGCACGCCACATGACCAAGGCAGGGAGAATGAGTTCCTCGCCTTTCTCATGCTGGGCAACATCCAGGGATTTGTTACTGGCATCACCTTTTTTTTCAGATATTAAGGGGACGGACAAGGCGGCTTCGTTCGGGTTCAATATCTCGTCCGCGCGAAGCAGCGAACTCACCCGCCGCAGGGCATGTTCGATATTGTGAGGTCCCTGTGTGCCAAGCGAAAGAAGGGAGTCGGTATGGAACAACGGCAGGAGACCGGTCGCAACACCCTGTTCCGCGCGACCATTCAGGCGCGTCTCGGCACCCTTTTCCTCATACTCACACAGCGGCAACTCGCCAAGGTCGAGGCGAAAGATACGGCAGTTCGAGAGGAGCTCTGTTGCGGGCTGCAGCGCCACACCCCCGTCCCCCTGCCCGTTCTGCAGCACAATGAGAACCGTCTCACCCGCCCTCAACTGTAACTGCGGGGGCGCCGATGCAGATACTGCCAACGCATCCGAAGTTGCCAGAGGAAGCGGTGCGGCGTCAATGAGTTCTTCTAGTTGTTGCAAGGAATACAATGTCGTGACCGCGCCGACGGTGTGGGGCCCGCGGCGGCGAGCATGTACCGTTTCCAGATGTTGGTTTGGATGAGGCACAAGCATGCACTGTGGACCCGTGCCGCACTTGTCCAGCGCCGCCACCTCCTGCCTCGCACGTGTAGGACTAGTGAATAGCGTCAAATCCTCAACATCAACGTCGCTCGTCTCCATCTCACCTTTCTCACTTTCGTCGCCATCGGGTGACACGCCATTCACGGAGGGGTGTTGCTGCTCCTCCTCTCCAAATTCCGCGAACGGCTTGGGGGTTCTCGCGTAGCCCGTGGCGTCGTTGTTCTCGTCCCGCTCGGCCTCACCGCCCAGGCGCGGCTTCTTCAGCACGTTATTCGCCTCCTCCACCAGCGCCACTGCCCCGTGCTGCGTCGTTGGAGTGGCATTTACTAGTTCCTCCCGCGCCCTCTTTTCAACTGACGTCGTCATCTCTCGTCTTCTTCACCCCCTGCTTCGTGTCTCTAAAATGTGGCTCCACTGCACTTCCGCACTCTCACCTCTCCTCCTCAAGACTGTGACAACGCCCCTAGCCGCCTGCCCACAGAAGATGTCTCACTCGTGCCTTGGATGATGCCTCAATGCCTCGCAGTGTGTCGTCCCCCTCTTTGCCTGATGCAAGCAGGCAGCACACGCACACACACACACACACACGCTGCAAGAGAGAGGGAGGCAAAAAAAAAAGAAGAGGAAAGAGAGAAGACGAAAAGAAAGAAAGCAGGAAGTACGGAGAAGAGGCGGAGATTTGTTGTAGGAGGAGGGAAAAGGTGGGACGCGACGCCTGCGCCAAACGGCGACCGACGCACGAGGAGGGAAAGACAAAAACAACAAAAGCGTGCAACCGACTTTTTTTTTCTCCTAAAAGAAAAGGAAGAGAACAACAAAGAAGAAGACTAAAAAAAAAAAAAAGAAGTGCGGCGAGTGAAGCAAACAGACAAAAAAAAAATGTGAAACCACCCGCCTGGGTCTCCTAAAAAAGGGCACGGCACGGCACACACACACACACACCGATGTACACGTACAGGTGACAATAACTATCGGGGGAATGCGGGGGAAGAAGTGTTGTAAATTGGGAGGGGGATACGTGAAACAAAAAAGCGAGGCGGCAAAGAAGCCATCACGCAAGCACACGAAGAAGATAATCAGCGACACGCGCGCATCCAGCGCAAATGGATGTGCAACGAAAAGCGAGAGCCCCACAAACACGCACAATCAAAATAAGAAGACGACAAAAAAAAAGAAAAAAAAAAAAAAAAAAAAAGGACGACG
>NW_021705841.1:7017-9821 GCF_003719475.1 Trypanosoma rangeli
GGGCGCCGAGTGGCCGCTATTTTTTTTTTTGTCGGGTGGAGCGTTTAACTCCCTTTCTTTTTTCTTTCTGCTGTTTTTTTTTTCCTGCTCCCCCCCCCTCCCCCCAGGGCATCTCTTCAGAATCTCCATCGCTCACATCCACGCGGGGAGTCTACGCACTCCAGCGGCAGCGGGGCGGGGTGAACCAAACCGCAAGTCCATCAAAACAATGACCACAACAACGACGCTCATTAGTGAGGAACCCTCAGGCACAGACACACGAAGAAAAATGCGAAAAGAGAGGGAGAGGCGGAAAGAAAGGCGTGCCGTCAGGCATGCGGACATGCGCAGCAACGCGGCCGGCCGTCGATGCACATCGGTGTGGGGAGACGCGCCAATCCACTTTCCTCCCGCATTCTTCTCCCTCCACACGCCCCTCTTTTGTACACGTGCAGAACATTGCTGTGAACAAAACGCAAGCGACACGACGACTCAACACAAACCGGTAAACGCAAAAGATAGGCCACCGCGGCGGTTGTCCACAGCCAGCGATGTTGGTTGTTGTCCGGCAGGGAAGGGGGGAAAGAGCAAAGGCAACAACGCTGCATAACAGCAACGGCAAAAGCAGTGAGGCGGGAGTAATACGAAGCCGCGACACGCACCACCCCTTCCCCTCCCCTCCCCACCGTAGTCCAGAAGGTACAGCCATGCAAAAAACAACAACAACAGCGAAGGGAGTGAGAGAGAAAAAAGAACTGCACGTAAACATGCGTCTTTACTCTCCTCCCTCTTCCGTAGGAGCTACGCCCCGGCCACTCTCTCCGCTTCCTCCCAACACAACAGCAAAGCACATGAGTTGTACTGGAAAAAGTGAAGAAGAAAAAACGACAATTGGCTGTGCAAAGATATATGGGCGAGCCCACGGCAAGGACTGTTCAGCTGAGCCGCAACCGTCTATTGCAATGTGTCTTGTTTGGCGTTACCTTCGATCGGGGTCACACGTGCGTGAACGCGTTTATGTTTCGCGTTCACTGTCTTTCCCGCCGCAGATCTCGCTGCGCAGGGGAAGAGCGCGTAGACATATGCGCTGTTTTTCCTTCCATGTTTCATCTTCGTTCCAGGCGATGGTGCCTATTTGTAAGGCCGGCAGTCCCCCCCCCCCATCCTTCCTCGCTGCGCTCACTTTTTCTATATTGCCTCTTCATTCCCTTGACTCCACCCGCCTCCCATTTCCTGCTGCTGCTGCTGTGACAGTTGTTGGTATCCATTAAACCCCCTCCCCTCCCGGTTTTCACCATCATTGTTGCATATGTGCACTACTCATGCACAGCCACAAACACCACGCGTCCACCCCCCTTCCCCCCAAGTCATTTCCCACGCTGCCTCAATAGGAACCCCCTTTCATTCCGCTTCTCTGGTTTTCTTTTTCTTTTTGCAGCACCTGCGGTTCTTCGTCTTCTCAGCTTCCACGTTATTATGTAGCAGTTATTCCCTTCTGGTATCAGCAATGGCTCCCACTCATAATCATCCATTAATATTATTAACATCCGTAATAGTAATAGAAGCAATAATAGTAATAGTAGTAGCTGCAATTAGTACCATCCCGTTTACTGCGTTATTTCCCATTTCTTGTCTCTCTCTTTTGTTTTTTCTTCTTTTTGTTTTGTTTTTGTTACTTCTTTTTTTTCCTTTTCTTCTTTACCTTCCGCATTCTCCTCCTCTTTTTCGTCGTATATTTTTTTTTTGGGGAAAAAAAAACAACGACAACAACAACCAAACATCATCTACATGCATATCTACAAGTAAATGCATGCATACATATACATGTATACACACGTAGGGACGGCGTCTATCCCCCTCCTCCTCCCCCTCTCGTGATCACAGCGGATACATGCGTGCAGGTGTTGCACCTCAGTTGACCCCTCCACAAAGCGAAAAGCACGGCACCAGGCACGCGGTCACACACAGCGAGATAGGCAAAGGCAAAAGAGGCGTAACAGTAAAACAAGACACGTACACACAAAAAAAAAAGAAAAAAACGGGAACCACGAGAAAAATCCGCGAGGCGGAGAGAAGTGTAAATAAATAATAATAATAACAAATACAAATATATGAAACAATAAATGGGGCGTGCAGCATCACAGACAACAACAAACAACAAAACAAAACAAAAAAAAAGAAGGAGCGAGGAGGAACAAGCTTCGAACGAAGTTGAGAAATTATCGCACCTCCTTAGCGTCGTCAAAGGCAAGGCGGAAAGATGGAGACGCAACGGTGACGCAGCGCGTGGTTTCGGCCATGAAGCACAACCTCCCCCCTCCTCTCCCCTCCCACCACACACGTCCAGGAGAGGCAAGGCGGGGGACAAAAGGGCAAAAATTATCCTCCCTTCCGCCGTCGCCGCCGATAAGGCTCAGAAGTGCGCAGAATAGACGGAGTTGCAAAGAGAGCAACAAAGAAAAAAAGAAGAAAACGTCTCATATTTCTTCGCCCACCCCCCACTCAAACGCCACTCACTACTTTGGCATCTCTTTATTCTTCTTCGTGTTGTTGCCGTTGGATCAAGACGCTGCGCTCGTGCGCCCCCCCACTTCTCCCCTTTCCTCCTCATCTACTGCCTTCCTCCTTACGTTGTGTCTGTCCACCCTGGGACGTGTGGGTCACGCATTCCCTCTTATTCTTCTTTTTTTTGTTTTTCTCCCCTCTTATGATTATTATTTTTTCTTTTGTTTTCTCTCCCATTTCCAGCGCCGGAACATATCCGTTTCTCCCACTTCTTGTCTGTACGTGTATATATATATATATATATATATATATATATATAT
>NW_021705841.1:9846-37163 GCF_003719475.1 Trypanosoma rangeli
GTGTATATATATATATATATATATATATATATATATATATTGAGCTTTTCCCCCTGCCCGGCCACTCACCCACCCCGCCAGTCCAGCAGAAGTAAATATGTGGACACGGGCCTGCATGCATATTGGATGTGTGTAAGTGAGCTCACCTCCTTTCATCCCCGTTCCTTCCTCCACCCCTCCTCCTGAATCCCAGCCCACCCCCATTTCTCTTCATTTGGTTACTCCCATCACCTCCATATATATATGCAAGTATGTATATGCGTGTGCGCCCCTATTCACGGCTGGGCACTGCTGCTAATGTTTGGATGCTCCCCCCTCTCCTCTCTTCCTTTTTTTTTATTCTCGTCCTTGCCTTTTTGTCGTTGTTGCCATCTTCCTCCTCGGACACATCTTGCACTTCTGTTTTTCTCCTGGGAAGGAAGGAGGGAGGGGGGAAAAGGGGAGGGGGGAGGTGTGTGTGCGTGTATCGCCCTCTGTTTCCTTCCGCTTGTTTCTTCATCTCCCTCTCCTCAGTGCATCCTAGTCCGTTCCTTTCGTGTTTCTAGTGGTAATTTTTAAACTTTTTTTGTTTCTTTTGTTTCTTTTTTTTTTGGGTTTTCTGCCTTCTTTCTTTCTTCCTTCTTCCCCCTTTCTGTTCCTCCTCACTTTCCACACGCACACACACACCTCTTCCTCTTCCTTACCTGCATTGGTCACCACCCCTCACCACTCCTTTTCTTCCGCTCTGTTCATTCTTTTCCTGTTTCTTTTTTTTTTCTCTTTTTCTTGCCCTCTCATTTTCTTTTCCTCTGCGTTCCTTTCAGGGGCGGGGGTAGGAAGCGGGTCGTCTCCCTTGCTGCCCCCCACACACACACACACACACACACACACACACACGCACTCACGCAACCCCCTTGCCGGAGTGCAGCTCCCCCCTTCCCCCACCCCCTCTCTCCATCATTGTGCGGTCGTTTCCGCAGGTTCCGTGGCTGCCGTCGCCGCCTACTGCTCCCTCGCTGCGGGTTACGAGGCGTAGAGTTCAGGGTCAATCTCGCCCGGAATTGGATTGATCGTCGTGTCGAGCTCCTTTTCGATGCGGTAGACGTTGTAGCGGTCGTCGTACGTCACAAAGTTGATCGCAAGACCCAAGTGACCAAAGCGGCCGGAGCGGCCGATACGGTGCAGGTACGTCTCGGCATACTTGGGGAAGTCAAAGTTAATCACAACGTTGACCGCCTGAATGTCAATACCGCGAGTGATGAGGTCGGAGCAGACAAGGTTGCGGCAATGGCCCTCACGGAAGTCGTGAAAGACGCGGTTACGGTGTTGCTGCTGCATGCGGGCATGAATGTAGTAACAGCTATAGCCGAGCTGGGTGATCTTCTTCGCCAGCAGCTCCACTCGGTTAACGCTATTGCAGAAGATTATAGACTGGTTGATTTGCAGGCGGTTAAAAAGTGTGTTCAGGCAATGAATTTTCTGCCGCTCCTCCACAAAGACGTAGTACTGTGTCACACCTCGCAGGGTGAGTTCCTCCATGAGGTTGATCTCGTAGGGGTTGCGCAGGTAGCGGTCGGCAAAGTCCTTCACCGTCACAGGAAAGGTGGCAGAAAACAAAAGGGACTGTCGGTCCGGGGGGAGGTAGGTATAGAGCTCCCCCATCAATTCGGTGAACTCCTGTGACAAGAGTTTGTCCGCTTCGTCAAGCACAATAATGCGGCAGCGGTCCAGCTTTGCGGTGCCTTTGCTCGCAAGATCCACCACACGACCTGGTGTCGCCACAAGCACATGAACAGGGTTCTGAAGACGCAAGATGTCATCACGCAGGGTGGTTCCACCGGTTGTGACCATCACCTCGAGTCCCGCAATGTGTTTCCCAAGCTCCTTGGTGACTTGCGCCGTCTGAAGTGCCAACTCACGCGTTGGAACCATCAAAAGGGCTTGCACATGCGACTCTCGCGTGTCCACCTTCTCCAGCACAGGAATGACAAAGGAAGCCGTCTTCCCCGTACCGTTCTTGGCACGTGCTAGCACATCTTTGCCTTGTAGTGCGACAGGGATTGCCTCTTCCTGCACAGGGCTCGGGCGCTCAAACCCCTTTTCAAAAATGCCCATCTGCAGCTCACGCCGCAATCCGTACTCTTCAAAGGTGACATTGCGCCGAGACTCAACATCCTCTGTCTTTTTGCGTGTATCCTTCTTGGGCGCAATGAGGTTCTTCTTCCAGTCTTCTTCGACAGGCATTCCTTCTCCCTTTCCGTTCCTTTTTTTTTGGATGTACCTTTAGGCTGCTGATGGTGTCCCTTCGTTCCGATGAAAGTGGGCGATGTCCGTTTCCCTTCGTGTTGTGACGATTTTCTCTTTTTTTCCCCACTCTCTTTCCTTTTTTATCTCTGTGTCTTTCTTTGTGGCAGTCCGTCTGGTTGTCTCGCTGCCTGTCGCGTGTATGTGTGGGCGGTTTTTTTTTATTCCCCTTTTTTTTTATTTTGCGGTTCCTGCAAGTATGTGTGTGTGTGTGTGTGTGTGAGAGAGAGAGAGAGAGAGTGAAGGTATCAAAGCGCAGTGAATTGAAGCGGACACCGGCAAACCACAAAACAGCCACAACGAGAAACAACATAAAAAATAAAATACGTGGATAAATATCGCCATCGCTGCCCGCTATATTTTGCGATTGCTATTTTTCTTTTGCTGGACCCCTTTATTTACCCTCTCCATCTCCGTCCTCTCACTTCCCCACGTACCTCGGCGGCCGCTTCTCCGCAAATGCCCGCAGACCCTCCAGACGGTCCTCCGTCGCCAGCACCACCTCGTACTGCGCAGTTTCGCACGCCATGGCCTCGTCACGCGGCCGCCCATACCCACCACGCACCGCCGCCTTCGCTGCCGCCAACGCCACCGGCCCGTTGCGGGCAATACGTCGTGCCAGCTCTAACGCCGCCGCGAACGCCTCACCGTTGGGCGCGACCTCGTTGACGAGGCCAAGCTGCAGCGCTCGCTCGGCCGTCAGCTGTTCCGCAGTCAAAATAAAATGCAGCGCGCGGCTAAGGCCCATCGCCAGCGGGGCACGGTACGTCCCGCCGGCGCCAGGAATAACCGCAAGACCCGTCTCCGGTAGCGCAAACTGCGCCGCGGCTCCGGCCACACGCATGTCAGCGCAGAGCGCCAGTTCGCAGCCACCGCCGAGAGCATTCCCCTCTACCGCGGCAATGGTGGGCATCGGTAGATCCTCAAATGCGGTAAACGTGTCGCGGAGGTCCTGCACAAACGCGCGGGACGCCTCCACCGACATTGTGCGACGTTCTTTCAAGTCCGAACCGGCGCAGAAGATACCGTCAACTTGGCTCTCAACCACAAGGCAGTGGATGGCGTTTGCCGGATCGCTGCACATGCGGATGCACTCGCGTAGTTCGCGGAGAAGTATCTGGCCGATCGCGTTTTTGCGGGAGGGGCGGTTAAGCGCAAGCACGCCAACGTGGTCAGCCATCCGTGTGAGACGACACTCACCGTCAGCGAGGAGGTGTGCCGCCGCCGTGCGAAGCCACGTGTTACGCCGCATTGGTGCACCCCTGGAACGGCAACCGAAGAAATACGCAACTATACGAGTGTATCTCGTGTTGTTGTTGTTGTTGTTGTTGTTGTTATATTCTCTTTTTCCCACGTGCTTCAGTCCCCCTTCGTCCGTGTAGAGTGCACAGGTGACCTCGTTACTGTCGCCAGAGAAATAAAGAAGTATATTTTAATTTACTTGTTTATGTATACATGTATGTGCTGTGGCACAGAGGGAGGCAAGAGAAGGGAAGCGACGGAGCGAGAAGAGAGGAAAAGAAGGGGAGGAAAAAAAAAGACAACCGAGGCTCAGCGGCGCTACCCCCATTCTCCTTCTCCGCAGTTCCCTCACCCCCCCCCCCCCCCCTTACCAGAAGCGTGCCACCGACACGCACTTTCGTATTGCATCAAGTGGTCGCAAAGCGCATAAGAAAATACTCATCACAAGTTATGAATCAGGTGACGGGAGGAGGGAGCGCCGTCACACACCCCCTCCCCCTCCCCCTCCGCTTCCCTAACATTTCTTTATCCCACTGTTTTCATGGCTGTGTCCCTCCCTTTTCACGTCGTTACCCAGCGACTCTCTCTCATACGCGCGTCATGGACGCGGCAGCAGCAAGAGGAGGAGGAGGAGCACACACACCCTTCATGAAGTCCACGGAAAACGCACCCATCTCGAGGCGTGCGGCGTCGAGAAAGACGTCAATGTGGTACTTACCCGCTTTACGCTTCAGCACCGGGCCCTCCACCCGCACTGCCATAGACCCGTCCGCATTGAGCTTCCCCGGCTGCTTCACAAAGAGTGGGTGGCGCTGCCCCAGCGAGATGTGCACACCGAACTGGCGCTCAAACGCCGTCACGTCACTGACAACGCGGCTCCTGCCCACGTGCGGGCTAAGGCCAATACCGAGCTCTCGCACGTAGCACGCACCCTCCGCCTGCCGCACCAAACCGATTAGTTCCACAAGTTCCGCTGGTGCATTTGGTCCAATGTCCGTGACAATGCCCTTCTCGATGTGCATTTTCACCGGCTGTGGCTCCGACATGGTAACTTCCTTAAAGAGGCTCGGGTAGGCGAAGACGGAGCAAGTGCCATTCAGTTTGCTCAAATCAAAGGACTCACTGATGACTTCCCCAACCGGGAATGTCCCGCCAATGCTGCTGCCAACGCATGCCCCGCAGTCGTGACCGCCACGGCGCACGCCATCTTCGTTTCCATTCGAAGGGGAAGACGTGCGCCCGGCCACATGTCGTTTTCCTGTGAGTTTTAACATTGCTAAGTACTCCTTCTTTTTTAGGCGGCCTCGTTTCTCCGCCTCGCCGTCCCCAGATAGGAGTGCCATGTTTCTCTCCCCTTCACCTCCCTCCTTTGCCGTCTCATCCGCGCCACACTCAGGGAAGCGCTGACGGTGACGTCGCACACAATTACGCTCCTCGGTGTGGGCGGCGGCGTAGTACCCGGTGTTTAGCAAACAGTCCTCCAACCCACCCTCAAAACTCAACACCTCACCGTCGTGGCAGATGATGCGCAGTGGAGCCCCTGGACCGCTAATCCTCAACGACGCGGCAAAGCCATCCGCCGCGGCGCTCCTCGTGTTCGCGGCGCTGGAACTTCCCTCCCACTGCAGCACACCCGCGTTGTAGACGGACAACAAGCCAGCGTTGAACAGTGATTCATAGAATGATGCAGGCGGCACCACATCCACTGGGACGCCCTCGCCTCCATCCGCAGCAACGGTTTTCCTCTTCCAGCTCCACGCATCAATGGAGTCGGCAATGGCGCGCCCAATCGACTCCGCCACATGCGGCTGCAAGGAACACGACTGCATATAGTATATAATTTCATCATCTTCCAAGCATCTTTCTCTGCTTCCACCGTCCTTCCCGCTAGCAAGTGCATCCGCGGTGCGGCTCATACACTCCAGGTGGTTATGTTCAGCCACGCGGAGTCCCATGTTGAAGAGGTCTAGTCGCAGACGATACTTTTCCAGTTCATTCTGAAAGGCGTGACGCTGAATAAGTATGCAACCTAGTAACTCACGTGACGGTCCCGCAGGCAGCACGCAAAGAAGGGTATTCCTCCACTGTTCACAATCACCCGTGTCCTCGCCAGTGAGCCCATCCGCAGCGGCGTAAGGTGACAAGAGAGGCGCCAAGGAATCAAAGGCACTTTTCATTTTCTCTTGAGACCAACGTCCACCGGTGATTCCGTCCCCCGCAGCAACGGAGGGACCACACTGACGCAGAAACGCCTGTAGAGTCCGCACCTCCTCCAGGAAAGACGCTGCGCGGAAGGGCAATACCCCGTATGTCACCTTCCAGTCCTTGTCCAACCCGGCACTGTAGCAGGGCGTTGAGGCGGAGGGGTCGAGGTCGACACGGAGCGTGTCGCCTCCTTGATCAGACGACACCCCGTTGGCGAGATCGAGCTCCTGCAGGTAACCCTCAAGAAGAACTTTCTGCAGAGTACATGGCGATTGGTCGACCACAAAAAGCACATGGGGAACGGCGCCTCGGAAGGCAGCGAGACGGAGACTTTCCCACAATATCGTCCGTGCGCAGGCGCGTGCGGCCAACACCGCAGCTGACATGCTGAGGGTGGTGGTGGTGGATGTTAAGGGACTAAGTTAAAGTTCAACGGCTTCCTTCGCTTGCGTGTCGAGCGTGGTGAGCAACGTTCAACTTTCCCAAGGCCAAACCAACCCAATGCAAGGGGCAGGGGCAGACATAGAACAAACAAACAAACAAAGAAACAAAAAATAGAGCGTTGTATCCGGGAAGAAATACAAATAAGATAGAGAAGCGTAAAGCAGAAAATATATGCCATGCATGCAGGAAATAAAAATACAAACAACTCTCAAAGTCAAAAGAATCACCCCCTCCCCTCTCAAGGCAAAAAAAAAAAAAGATATATATATAAAAGACTGAGGGAGCCACCAACACGCAGCCTGTCAGCCAGCCAGAACACCCACGTATGTGCACTGCATGCATCAATCGGCACCAAACAACAACACCAACGACTCAAAGTACCCTGCTTACCAGAAGCTCCACCAGAACGGGTAGTGGCCTGCAATGTCATACGGCAACGCGTGTGACTTTTGCAGTGCTTTTGCCCGTCTATAGAAATAACGATGTGAGATGGGCAAACCGCTGCCCATATCGCCCCCTACAGCGCGTCTTGCAAGCACCACCACGTTGGCGGAGGCAGGAACGGGGATCTGAAAAACATTGCCACGGCCAAACACCCGGCGGCATGTGTCTGTAAACTCGGGATCTGGTGCCGGCAGGTTAAACGCCGCCACACCCACAGATGACAACACCTCATGACACAGCTGCAGGAACGACGGCGAGAAAAGGAACGCGGGGGGTTCGCTGCCCACAAAAATATCCACAAAAAGAAGATCATAACGCCGAGCGTGTTGTCGACCCTCGACGCGCGCAGCGACTTCGCTTGCGGGCAGCGGGGACGCGCCGGAGAGAAAGACGGGGGCAGCGGCCCCACTTGGCCCCACGACGGCATCCTTCAGGAATGCGGCAGCGTCGGATACGTGGCACGACATCACCCCCCCTCGCATTGTCTCACGCAGGCCGAGGTCCTCCACCGCCGCCCGGAAACACTGCGGCTCTGCGTCGACCAGGTCAAGCCGCATCATGTCCCGTGAAAAGTAGCGCTGCAAAAAAGACGGAAGAGAGCCACCGCCGACGCCAAGCACTGCCACTCGCAATCGTGGCAGCGGCAAAGGCAAGAGAAGAAAAGCGCTCAGCATGGTGCGAAGGTACGGCGCCCCCAAATAGCTCGCATCTCCAGCACAGTTGATGGCGGGTGACGCAAAGGGGTCGCAGCGAATAAGCGACTGGTGCGTTGCCCTATCCGCCAAGCGGCGCAGCGCGCCAACAGGCTCACTTGCAAGTGAGAGCACAGCAGACGTTGGCTCAATAGTCATGGCCGCATACTTCGCCGTACCTGGCGGCCACGTCGACGAGGCCAGAAGCGAAGTCATCTTTGCGGGGGTGGAGGAATCGGAGGCCGGTGGCAGCGGCGGCGGCCCCCACGCATCCCCAACCATCTCGCGCACCGCATGCAACTGGTTTTCATCCTCCAAAGGATCCCCGCGATCTACGACAGTGTGCGTTTCGTTTGAAAACAAGTCACGCAGCCGTGTGAACGACGTTGCCCCGCCGCTGCTGCCACGGGTAGGCGCATCAGCCGCAGAAGCGCGGGCGTAGTAGTTCGACACCACCACAGCGTAGCCAGGGAAGGCCTGGCAGGGGTAGCGGGCGTGCTCCTCCACTCGCGCCACGGCGCTGTTGTCAAACAGTGGCACGGCGGGTTCTCGCCGTTCCCGACGCTGCCGCCGCATCTCTGCATCAAAGCAGCCGCTCAACGCACACAGGCCTGCCGCCGCCGCGAGGAGCCTACACGTACGCCTATTCAGCGGCTTGAAGAAGCGTGACATGCCCCACAGAGGCGACAATGATAATGATAATAATAAAAAAGGACGTCGTTGTGTGTGTGTGTGTGTGTGTGTGTGTATGCAGACGTCAAATTCAACTAACGAAAAAAAAAAAACACGGAAAAAAAATAATAAAAGAAAAACAGTTGAAAAAGAAGTCTGCAGCGCGTCAACTAAAAGAAGTGGGCGGCACTGCAGCAAGCGACATACAATGCGGCAACACAAAAACAGAATACTATCCTTCATTGCAGGTATTCAAAGACAAATGGTGCCGCGCCCGGGGGCAACGACAGACAACAACGCGTTGAGAAGGGGTGAAGCGCCGCGGCATCCACCCAAGAAGACAAACACACACAGACACATACAACGTAAGAAAGAAGAAAAAAGAGGTGTGTGTGTGTGGTGTGGGGGGGGGAGGAGAGAGAGAGAAAGTGGCGGTTGATTTACATTACTGACACACAGACTCGTTCTAAGGGAGAAGAGAGACAAGAACGCGCCCAGAGACGCGGCGCCCACACGCACGAGCCGAGTAACCTCTCGTTTTCTCTCTGCCTCCCTCCTGTGTGGCCAGGTAATAAGCGCGCCAGCGCAGAGGCGCAAAGCGCAACCTACTCGCCAAAGAGAGGCGGCATCACACATCCTTGTCTTTCACCGGGGTTACCTCCTCGCCACGCACACGCTGAACAATACGGTAATGCAGCTTGGAGTAAACAGCCATAATCAGCCGCAACCACCCTGCAAAGAGGAACTGAAAGAGGAGCTCTAATAAACTCGTGGCGGGCTCGATCCCAGCGGAGCCCAAACTCAGCAGCACCGCATCGCTTCCCAGGACCACGTCAAAGCGATACCGCTTAATATTTTTTACGATACACCGGCCCATGGCCTCTGCAGTGTAGGGGACATTGCCGCCAAAGGACGAAATTGCCTTACACTCAGGACTCTTGCGGAGGTTTTCACTATGCAGCCCCGGCGTCTCGATGTCCGGCGGGCACACAACCTGAAATCGCACCCCCAAACAACTGTTCTCCATGTCAAGACTGTGAGCAAAGGCACGAACAGCGGCCTTGGAGGCTGCGTAGGACGAATAACCGGCAATGGCACAGCGGGAAGCCAAACTGCTCACCAGCACAATGCGACCACGACGCCGTTGCAGCATTGCCGGCAACACTGCCCGCACCACATGGACACAACCAAAGTAGTTTACTTCCAACATACGGCGGACGTCGTCGGCGGAGGTTTCAAGAAAGCGCAATGGAATGGAGAAGCCAGCGTTGCACACCACAAGGTCAAGCCCGGCACCCCCCGTCATCGTCGCCTCAACCTCATTCACGGCGCGTGCCACCGACGCCTCATCGCTCACGTCCATCTCCACGTAAAACACCTGCGTGCCGTCCTTCCCGGCCTCCGCCCGGAGCTCCGCTACTGCAGCCCGCAACACATCCGTCCGACGCGCCGATACGACGACGACTTTCGCACCCTGACGGACTAACTGACGAGCAGTCTCCAAACCAATACCTGTGCTTCCGCCAGTCACCAACGCGTGGCAGTCGGCTATGTTGAAGGGCGGCACCCGTTGCACACTCCAAGCCGCCGCCACTAGTACGGCTGCAGCCACGACGAGTCCGCCGGCGGCAAAAACGAGGAACATCATTGTGTCGCACAGTAAACACTTATTGAGTGCAAAAGTACAAACACACGCACGCACCAGAAAGAAAGAAAGAAAGAAAGACAACGTAATAAATTGAAAAGGAAGCAACTCCCCTTTCCCCAATACAAAACAAAAAAAAAGCAATAGAAAAAGCGCGTCTCTCAGCTCTTCCAGCGGGCGAAATCCCTTTGTTGTTATTACACAAATGCCATAAGTACCCTGTACACTTTATTTCCCATCCTTTACTTTAGATTGTATTGTGTGAAGTGTACGTTGTTGCCGGCGAGCGTTTGGTGGCGCAAACACTGAGGCGCTGATGCGGGCACTGCGATGTCCGAGGGTCGCAGCAGCACCTTTCACACATTCAAATAAGGGACCATGGACGCGTGTAGGCAGACCCTCTCCCCTTAGTCACACCCAACACCCACCCATTCTATTTGCATGTATAAGCCATACGCTATTGCCGCCACAGAGAGTGCAATAATGGCACGTATACGTGCAAGATGGCAAACGCATGCATGCAGCTGTGCTTGTCTGTGCGTTGCAGACAACACCCACCACGCACACAATATATACATATATCAAATATACACATGTATACAAAATAAACGATGCCCCATGCTCAGGTACAAATTGGCATATACCAGACGCGATTTCAACAAGTAGCCCCTCCCCCCCCCCTCCCCTACAAAAAAAAAAAAAAAAAACAAACTTTGTGCGCTTTTATATGTATTATTACAGACAAAACATACGCACATACTTCCTACACCTATAAGATATATATATATATATATCCCTTTCTTCTATTCTTTGGCAATATGAAAACGGTACAAATGGTTTTGCAAGTGATGACCTTTCAGGGGGAGCCCATTGCGGTAGTTGGGAAGTGACGGGAGGAGGTAGGACACCACGAGAGCGAAATACGGTGAACATATATATATATATTAGTCGCTCGCAGTGTTACTTCACCTCAGCTCCCCAATCAACTGCCAACACAAACCAACTCCAAAACGGTGTGCGTCTGTGTGTCTCTCTTCTTTGGAGAAAGAAACTCCTTCTATCCCTCCATTGCAGCCCGCACATCGAACAACAACAGATATTAGGCGACCACCAACTTTCAACAGCGTCACTTTCATTCGTAACTACGGCGCCGAACTTTCCCCATGGCTCCCATGTGGCTGCCGTTTCTTTGCATTCACATATTTCTCACTTACTCTCAGAGACAGTTAACCATATTTTCTTTTTTGATACTCTCCCTTCTCTTCTCAGTTATCATTCTTGTTGCGCCAACTCATTCCTTTAATCACCTAAGAGGCATCACCTCGTTTTATTTACTGCTTTAGATTGGGTTGATTGATTGTTTTTTCCCTATCGAGGCCCAGTTGCCCCCACCCACCCACAGGCATAAAACCCGCATCTGTCCTTTTATCCAGCGCTGCGTCTGCTCCGACGGCCATGCCGACTCATCCACACATATATATGTATATATGTATATATATATATATATATTATACACATACGTATATATGAGTGAGGCTGTGAGCCCGTGACAAGATGCGTGCATGTGCCGAAAGGAGGACACACGAGGTCCCGTACAAGCTGAAAATCATGCTGTTCATGACAGTAGTTGTACGGACAGTAGCACAACAAGAAGTGGGTGGGCAGTAATCATACGCAGCGTCGCCACGCACAAACACACGCAATATGACACGTCCATACGTGCACCCAGAGGGGCAGATGCTACGCATCAGGTTCAGTGTGGCCAATGTAAAGCTAGAAAAAAAAAAAAAAACATACTGCCGTTTGCAGCGTTGCCGCGATGAGAAATAATGCAGGAGGGGAGTAAAAACCAAAAACAAAAAAAAAAAAAACAGCAACTAAGAACTAAAAACCAAAAAAAAAAAAAAGACCTAAATCCACAAAGGAAAGACACGAAAGAAACGAGTAGGTAAAACTACATATGCATATATACTCAGATATCCCCGTCACGTTTCCGCCCCCGTTGGGGCATGCATTTTACTGTGGTAGCAGCTTATGAGGTTTTCGGTGCCGAATATGCACCAGCTTCGCTAACTCGCTCATAACGTCCAGTGTTAACTGAAGATCCTCACGAGTATGTGAGGCGGAAACGCAGAAACGCACGCGCCCCCCGAGAAGTGGCGTGGCCGGGTACCCGACGATGACAATAGCCAGGCCACGCTGCATGCATTCCCGCGCCATTACCGCCAGCTTGCCCGTGTGATACAACATAACGGGGACCACTGGTGAAGCGTCGTTCCCAAGCACCGTAAAGCCTTGGGCAATGAGGCCCTGTCTCAAAAACTGAGAGTTCTCCTTCAGCTGATGAATGCGTTTTCGGCCAATATCAGTTCCATCACGGCCAACAATGACTTCAAGGGCGGCCAACACCTGCTGCGCGCAGGGAGGGGCAAGCGTGTCACAGTGCAGGGCGATAGAACTGTGGGTGCGCAAGTAGTCAATCACGCTCTGCTCTCCCGCCAGGTAACCACCAATGGAGCCGAAGCTCTTTGTGAAGGTGCCCATGAGAATATCCACGTCCTTAGTGTTGACGCCATAGTGCTCCGTCACGCCACGGCCAGTACGGCCAATCGCACCAATGGAGTGTGCCTCATCCACGAACAGCAGGGCCCCATACTTCTTCTTGAGAGCCACAATTCGCGGCAGATCGACGATTTCGCCCTCCATACTGTAAATACCCTCCACAATGATGAGGATTCGGGTCCACGGCACATACTCCCCATTGGGGTTCTGCCCAAGCACCACCGCCTCCCGCAAAATGGTTTCCAGTTGCCGAAATTGGTTATGCTTGAACACCTTTAAGCGTGCGCCGGACATGCGCATGCCGTTCACCAGTGACGAGTGGTTCAGATTGTCGGAGACAACCAATGAGTCCTTCCCAAAGAGAGCGGGAAGGCCACAAAAATTTGTTCCGAACCCCATGCCACAGACAATAGCATCATCCTTGCCAAGAAAATCAGCAAAGGCACGCTCAAGCGTTGCGATGGGATTGTGTTGTCCCGCCATCTGCTGTGGACTGCACGATGCAATGCCGTACCGGTCTATACTGTCCAGCACCTGACGCGTAATGCTTGAAACATCCGACGCAAAGCCAAGGTAGTTGTAGGAAGAGAGGTTCACACAGGGAATAATATTTCCGGTTAGCGAAAAAGTGCGGTTGCCGTCGTGCGAAACGCGCTCCATGACACCAATGACGCGTGACGGGCGGGAATCAATCGGGTAGTTAAAACAGTCGCAGACACGACGATAAATGTGCCTTTGCCAGTATCCGTCAAAACTCCTCATCAACGGTGCGTATCCCTCACGGTCCTCCTTCCTCTGAAAAAGCCAATAGTACAACTCATAAAAGAGAGAAAACAGGACGAGCAAGCCAAACGATAAAAACAGAGTGATCTTGGCAAGAAGCGGGCACTCCTCCACTCCCTTGTCGTCCTGCTCCTTCTCCTGCAGCTGTTCTGCTTTTTGTGTGGCCGTCACGGGTTCCTCCTCCTGGCGTACATCATCCGTCTTGTTGAGTGAACGGTCAGGCACCACGACACTCTGCTTGTTGTACGCCTTCACGTGGGACTCTAACAATATGGCGGCCTTGGCCTCCAGAAGCTCCACGTTATCCCTTGCCTCAACAGGGCTCTCCGCCGGCACGTATGAAGGCATTTCAAGCAATAATAATAAGGCAAGCAGAAGTCAAGGAATAGTTCCTCTCCCCCACCCCTTCTTGTGCGTATGTGTGTGCTGCTTGGTAATGTTTACTATCTTCTGCAGAAACCCAACCAGCTATGAAGAATGCAGCCGGACGCAGCCGCAGCATCAGGAAGGAGAAAAGGAAGCAATAACAACTGATAAAAACGGAATACATCAGTTGCCCACACGTCACTCACTCCCCACCTTCACATAAATAAGAGAGGAGATTATCAAACTTAGATGGGACTGGCACACGGCGGGCTGGAGAGGCACCATCCAATTTGAACTGCCGCTCTTCTTTTACTTATTTTTTTTTACCTTTCCACTCCCCACTTTTTTTGTTTCCCCTCGTTTTTTCTTTTTTTAAATGTTGTCCTCCGCTACCGCACACAAGATGGTGGACGAGTGCCGGACTCGTACGCCGCCGACAGGGCGCTCAAGTCCATGCCAGAAAGCCAGCGCCCCTGCAGGCGATCATACGACCAGCGAAGAAACATGTCATCCACACAACCGCAGTACCCCTTAGGGCGTTTCGTGCCGCAGTGGCACAAGACAGCCGCTTCAGCGTGACTTCGCGGCTCAGGTCGGATATGAAGGGCGGGAATGGGCAGCATGAGTTCGCGGCAAGCGGCGGAGTCCGGCAACATTGTAACACAGTTTCCAATGCAACGCGGGGCACCCTCAGCCAACAACCATTCCACCACCTCCGTCTTTCCTATCGTCATCGCTGCATGCAACGGGGTGCGACCCCAGCGATCGTAGACGTGAATGCTGCCTCCAAATTCACGCAACAGTGACATGACATCCAACCTTCCTACGATGACGGCAATGAACATTGGACTGTAGCCATGCTGCATTTGATTCACAGCAACATCAGGATCGCTAAGAAAGCTCATATTATTCGGATCTGCCCCAAGCTCCAGGCAGCGCCGCGCAGTTTCGACGCTTCCAGTAACGACAGCCAACATTAGGTGGGTGGCTCCTCGGTACAACGCATCCTTCGTCTTGCCGCAGAGATCTGGGCAAAGTTCCTCAAAGAACCTCGCAACGGACCTTATGGGCTCCGCAATGCCATTTTGGGTCCCTGTCGCACTCGTATTGTTGCTACTGGCACTGTTGTTTCGGCTACTGTTGATACTGGTGAGCTTGGCAAGGCTTTCCATGATGCTCTGTGCACACATCTCCTGGGGGATTGCGGTGATCCCTCGCATAGGGCTGAAGGCACTCCACGGAATGGCAGGGGCGGTGCAAAAGGAGCGCAAAAGGTGCTGGTCGGGGTAGTCGTAGTCAGTGAGACTAAAAATGCGATTGTGGTCCATTTCAACACTTCCCCAGTCAGAGATTTTGCTCTCGAGGGCTCCACGCAGCTCCTCAGTGGGGGACGCGTTGCGAGACCGCGGCATGCCGAGGAGAGGAAAAACACCACTGAGTGACGTACGGTCCTTGGTTATTATTGTGTGTTTCTTGCGGTGGATTTAGGCGCGTGTGTTGCGAGAAGGGGAGGGGAAGGGACAATAATAAACAAGAAAAGAACAACGGAAGTCAAACGTCTGCTCAGTGAAGAGAGAACGTGGCGGCAAGAAATCCCCCTCCCCTTCCCCCAAAGAATCAGTGAGTCTGTACAAAGGCAACACATACACAAAAAGAAAAAAAGGAAAAAAAATAGCTTAACCATCTAAGGCGATACATCTAGCCTCAAGCACAGACGCCCAAACACCGTACATGCATGCATGCAGTGACGCTGTAGCACCCCCTCACACACTTTAAAGGAGAAGGGGGATGAAACAATAACGACACCTCAAAGACCCATACGCTGAGTAAGTAGAGGGCGGGGAGCACAACATGATCAGTGGGATTGATTTAAACTCTAAATTTTGTCTGACATTGGCATGGAAGCCGTGGTGGCAGCTGCGGGGGGCTCTACAGCGGCAGTGGCAGAGCCTCCCTGGTTTCCATTTGTGGAGCGACGGAGAATCTCGTTCTTCAATTCCCCGTAACGCGTGTACTCCGCCATCCACACATGTCGGTCACTTTTCGTCGATGGACGACCATTACTCTTCTCAAAGTTGCTCTCAAAAAGATGAAGGATGTGTTTCAAGTAACGCTTCTCCGTTACAAGCTCTTCATCTGACATCTGACTCGCTGGTTTTCCTTTGCTAATATTCCGTGCGGGGGACGCCTGGTGCGACACGTTGACAGAAGACCTCACGGAAGCCGGTGCTGTAAACCTTGCGCCACCACCGCTTTCCAGTTGGCTGCTGGCAGCATAAGAGCTTTGCATCCCAACAGATCCACCCCTCTCCTCTCCATTAGCGTCACCGCTACGCACACCACTTTCATGCAACGGCTGCGACGGTTGCAGCTGCTGCAGTTGTTGAGGCTGTTTATCATGATGTTGTGGTTGAAGAGGCTCTGCAGAGCCCTCAACGCTTGGCCCAAAGGCGGCAGTTTGCGGCGACTCCGTCTCTCTCAATCGATTCTTCGCCGCCTTGTAAAGTTCATACACATGACGCAGTGAGACTTTATCATGCGCCGTCACGGCGACCCCGCGGTCCTCGAGGAAGGCACGCTCCCACTCGTGAATGCGCTGCTTCATCTCCCTCTTGAAGGCCTGGCACTTGCCAGGCGACATGTTGGTTATCACGGCCGGCGAGGCCCCACGCCCATTGGCCTCCCTCGTCAGCTCAAGCGACGTCGTCTCACCGCGGTAAGCTGCCCTCAGCTGAGCCGCAATGGTGTCAGAGGAGGCAGCACGAGGGCCGTAATTTTGCTCAATACGACTGCGCTGCTCACGCTGCAGGGAGCGCACCGAGTTAACGTTGGTTTTGCTGTGGGCGCGGAAGTTTTCATCAATGACGTGGGTCTGCATGAAGCTCAGCGCATCAATTATTTCTGCAGTTGTCTGAAACAACAACCCACTCACATCCATTGCCATTGCTCGTGTCTTGTTTCCCCCTCTTCCTGCCGCCGCCGAGGGTGCGGTGCGGACTTCCCTACACTCGACAAGGGGGAATAAGCTGAACGCACGTGCCCTTCGGGGCCACCTTTTGCGCGCCTGTTTCTTGTGGCTTTCTCTTCTCTACACGGGACTCCATGTTGCCATCACAGGCAGCCCCAACACACGCACGCGCGCCCAACACCAAAGAGAGAGAAAGAGAGAGAAGCGAAGAAATAGGGGCTTGTAATCACAGACATGTACCGTGGACCAATGACGACGCAAATTTTACCTCAGACGCCAACACGTTGTACAGGCATACCCCCCCCCCACCGCCTCCTCCCTCTGTCTATCCGCGCACTAACGCGTCTAGAGCGGCAGAGAGCCACGGAGTACACAAAAAAGGGAGAAGCAGACATCCACTCATTCCACGCGATCCCCCACACACACTTGACACACATTTTCCCCGCTCTCCCGCTGTCAAACCCACAGACACAAACATAGCAAGAAAGAGAGTAAAATGCTTCAAAGCAAACAGACAAACACACTCACACACACACGGGCCAAAATAAATTAATAATAATAAAAGGGATTGCGCCATGCCATACTTTAGCCATGCATGAAACAGGGGGAGGAGAAAAAAAAATGCGTCAAATGAAACACGTGGGGCGCCGCTGGCGAACCCGCAAGAACGATCACATGCGTGCGGACTGCACCACAGCGTCCGACAAGGAAGCAAACGATACTTTGGAGTGTGCCATGCACCACAGCAGAGACGAGGGACGCAGATGTGGGCCGTACCAGTTTGCCAGCTCCTCCATCTTATGCGTAAGTGCGGAAATGCCGGCTCTGTCAGCCAGCGCGAGGGCACCGCCAGTTGTCTCACGAAAACCGATCGCGGCGATCGTCAAGGTGTTTGCGTCTGTGGCACTCCGCACAGCACCCGAGAGGATCATCTCGCAACACTCGTTGACCACAACCGCAAGCAGTCGGTCCGCCACCTCAGTGTCGGATAGATGGCGAGAAAAGTACCGGTGCGGCACCTCGGCATTGAGTGCAATCGTTGTACCGTCTGCACGATACGAGAAAAATCCCCCACGACGTGAATCAACGCCCAAGTAGCCGTCGGTACTCATGGCCTGCAGCGCATGATGAGCGATAGCGGGAAGGCAATCAACCAACAGTGGATTGCCCTGTGCGTTCATATTGTTTGTCTCGTCCAGCATTCGACAAACCGTTGCCGGACCAAAGTGGTCAATCAGATGAAACGGTCCCACGAGGAGTCCAAGCACTTCCGTGGCCACGCGCTCAATGCACGCCACATCACACTGCTGAGTGAGTCGACAGGCCTCTGTCGCTAGAGCCGCAACGAGTCGCTTGGAACACGATCCACGGCACACCACATACGGGTTGTCTTGTGCCTGCAAATACGTAAGCGCTGCAGTGAGGGCGGTGTCAGACGCCTCGGCAGGACAGCTATCCTGCGAGAAGAGGCGAACTTCTTGCAGCTTTCCAAGCGCGGAGACGCGATATGGCGAGGCACAAGACACAACAACGGTGCATGGCAACATTGCGACTATCGGACGGGCAACACGCTCTTCGCCAATAAGAACCACATTGGCACGCCTCAACAGGTCTTGGCGCGCATGCACCATCTGTGCGGTGGCCGCAATGGATCGCTGTGAGCAGTCCAGCAAGACGGCCGCGCAATCATCCTTGGCGGAGGACAAGGCCTCCATTTTGTCATCCCAGTTCTGCATCTCCTCCGCACGGAAGGTCACAAGACGCCGGCTGGGCAGCAAGGGAAGCACACGGCGCTTCATTTGACGCCCCAATGCGTACACATTGGCCGCGTTAATGGCGGGGGTGGTGTGCACCACCTCACTGAAGATGCTCTCCGACTCCGTTTCCCGTGCATGCGTCTTTGCCGCAACATCGTTGGTAGCGCTCCTTCTCTGCAAGAGAGCGGACATAGCATACCGTCCCCACGCTTTCAGGAGTGGGTTAGGACTCAACATGACCGTGAATGTTTCAAAGCCTCTGGTGAAGAACAGCTTACGAAGCAGCAACCCTTTCTGTGTGGGCCGAGAAAGAAGTGCAAGCATGGCACGCTCAAGACGAAGCAGGAACGAGGGAGCCGATAGGGGTGAACTGCCGTCGAGAAGTCCAACCCCCATTACGCTCTCCACACTGTAATCATGGAACTTTGGTGCCATCTCAATAGTGCGCTGTGCACCGAAAAAATAACCCAGCCGGCGCACGGTAGCTGCTGCGGGGAAATCCCCAAGCGGAATCGACGGAAACCCAAAAGTAGCCTGAGTGGTGCCAAGCAACTCCCGGTGCGAGCACGCCAGGAACAATTCCGCTCCAAAGTCTTCAATGGCACCGCCATAAACAACGGCGACAAAACGAATTCGGTTTGACGCACTTTCCATGCGCGCAAATAGACGTCGTTTGGCCCGAAGCAGCTCCACACGCTCACCAGACGTCAACTCCAACGGGCCATGGCTGGCGTTGAAGAAGTTTAGCCCAGGGAGCGTCGTGAACCTGACTTCCACCGTTGTTCCAGCAGCTGTGTGCTGGTCGTCAATGACTGTAATGGTCTGGTGCAGCAACTTCACGAGCAACACAATATCCGTGGGCTGACGCTCCAACAGGATAGTCGCTACAGGTGCGTCATCGTTCTTAAAAGACACTTTCGCCCAAGACGTGTTTTCCTCATCTTCCGTCACACTGCCTGATTCCCATGGAGCCAACGGCGGCCGTTCCACCGGCATCGTCGTCGTCCCGTTCTCTGTTAATGGAGCTGCTGCTCCCTTTGGTGAATCTGATGAAAGCCCCTCCTGCAGTTTCGAGGCAGCCTTCATAGCGGGAGACCCTGCTTTTTCCTCAGATCCAGAAGTGTCCCTCGTGTTCGTCGCCTGTGCAACGTGGGCCTTCTCGCTGACAACATCTGGAATTTCGTGGCGCTCGATTTCCTCCGCCTCCTTCTGAAGGAGGGGTTTCAAGTTTTGCTTGTCGACAGCAACATCCGCCACGGGCCGTTCATCATAGTTCACGACATTCAGTTTAAGTTTTGCGCTCGCTTCCTGTGCGGCTTCAGGAGAACACACAAGTCGGCGCGTTGCACGAGCATGCTCGATCTCTTCATCCACTGCAAAGCCAACGCTCTTTGCCCAGAAATTCCCCTGAGTATTTTCCGTCGACGTCCGCGGCGCAATAGTAAAAAAAATGTCATCATCAACCTCCAGCGAGGCCCCAATAGAAGCTACGGGACGACTGCCACCCGCGCCACCCGCAGACGCAATGGGGGGACTCAAGGACGGCACAGTAAGTTGAGGTGGAGGCGGAGATGACGGCGGTAATGGTGCAGGAGGCGCAACTGACGGTAAGACAATGTGAGGCGGAGAAGCCGGAGTAGAGAAACGGGCCCAGCTGTCCCACGTTGAGCAAACACCAGCTTTATCTGTTCCACATCCTCAACAACCTCATCAAGAGAAAAACGTCTACTACCATCTACTCTCTTGGAAGTGGTTGGCTTCCCCATACGTTGGGAATACTCACCAGGCTTCGCTTGATGACGGTACTCACGTTCTCCGCGGCGTCTCCCATGACCACGCGTTCTAGATTCTTCAACTCCTAAGCGACTTGTCGCACGATTCAATTTCTGTGGTTCCGGTGCAGTAGGTGCAGCCCTTGGTGGTTCCGGTGCAGCAGGTGCAGCCCTTGGTGGTTCCGGTGCAGTAGGTGCAGCCCTTGGTGGTTCCGGTGCAGCAGGTGCAGCCCTTGGTGGTTCCGGTGCAGTAGGTGCAGCCCTTGGTGGTTCCGGTGCAGCAGGTGCAGCCATTCGTGGCTCATATGCCACCGAGTGTGATGATTGAAAGCTCCGCCTACCCTCATATCTCATGCATATTCGTTCCCCGACGTGCCATGTGGTTGTGGCGACCATCGTACACCAAGCCCGCCGCATCGCGTACGGTGAAACAAATGCCTTTAATATCACAAGACAGCGAATAGCAGTTGGCTAGTGCACGTGAAGCTGGTTGCCTCCTCCTCGCTACCTTTCTGCCTTTCCTCTCTTTGCCGCGAAAGGAGGTTCCACGAATACCAACTGCCAACAATACAGCCTTACTCTTCTGAAAAGAAACGAACAAAAATAAAATGCGTACAGGCGGAGTACAAGAAAGGCAGAAAAACGCATCCAGAGAGAGGAGAAAGCAAAAGGTGAGAAGGAGCCAAGAAGCGAAGCTACTCTTTTGCATGGCATGTATGCATATGCACACCTATCTTCTTTTTTTTTTGCTTGGTTCCAGTGTCTTTTGCTTGTGCCCATACTACCCTCCGCCACTAGGGACCTGGCAGATGCACTTTGACACTTCCTAGTCGTAAACTTTAATTGCTGCCTTTGAGCCCTTTGGCCCCAGCGTGCGGATAGCCTCGTAGCACCCCCACACACAAAATGGCAGAAGGGGTGAAAGGCACGCCACCGTAAGCGGTACACCGTGCATTTTATTCTGGTATTGTGTCAGGTCCACTGGATCATTTGCACGCAGGATGCTGTACGTCAGTGCGGCGATTAAAATCAGCCACAGCGGCAGAATTCTCGGCGTCAAGAACATATTTGTCTCCCCCAATCCTCTCCGTGTTATCGTGCCACGACGAGTAGTATTTGTGGCAGTGATAGCACTGCTTTTCTGCTTGGTTATGTAATGCAACACGCTTCTCCTGTATGCAGAAGCAACAAGAAGAAAAAGAGGAAGCGAGGGAGGACACAAATACACACGCAGCAGATATCGTCGGTATCGTTTGTTTGGCTTGCCACACACATTGCAGGTATCACTCCATTTTGCTCGGATGATTCACACCAAAAAAACTGTGTCCCGCTCGTGGAGGGCACTGCGAAGGCGCTCTCACACCGCCCGTCTGCGACACCGCGCCCACAACCAGTCAGCGTTCACCCCTCCCCATGTCCAGCACGTGCAGCTTCGCGGCGTTCATGGGCAAGTGAGGGGGTCACCCAAAATGCGCAAACGAGGCGGTGAGGTACAGCAGCGGTTGGCGCCACTCTCGACTGGCCCGCTGCCAGCGACGACGCTCTCCACCAAACACGTTCAGCAGGGGCCACGTAGACCCTTCATCCGGCAAGCACCAGACCAGCGGCACCGTCACAGGCTCAGATCTACCACCCAGCGCCGCAACGCCATCGGGAAGTGTCCACTCAGCGACACCAATCAACTTGTCGCTGCTGGTGTAGAGCGCGATGTAGAGCGGAGCAGTGACGGAGTAGACCCCAAGCTGGAAAGATTCATCCCAACGCGTACAGGCATTTTGGAGATCGCTAGTGACAGGCCCGCTAGGGACCACACCGGCGCGACTACGCACCTCTTGAAATCCGTTCGTAAGTGATAAGACGGCACCGCTGCTGCGAATGCAATCCACCTCACGAACAGAAATATACGCCACACCAATGTACCGCGGCGGACCATCATGAGTTAAGGCCCCGTTCTGGTCGAGACCCACATTTCTCTCTACATCTAAATCAAAAGGCGGTGACACAGCCTGTAGAACATGAGGATTACGTTCCCGCGTAAAAGCCCCATCATACTTCAAGGTGATGTACTCCTCCCGCACCTCGGGCGGGGAGAAGCTACCCATCGGTTTATAAACGGCTTTTCCACCGCCAATAAAAAAACCAGCATACTCGAGGTGGTCATTCACCACATCGTTACCATGTGTAATCATAAAATCGATGTCGGCAGCGCTCCAACTGTCTAGCTGCACCTCGCGACAGCGCTGCGGCCACAGCTGTCGGTGCACACCAACGCAGTTGATGCAAACAAAACATCCAAAAGGTCTCAGTAGAGCCCACGTGGGCCATTTTTCACCACAATCGGCACATACCTGGTTCGCCGGCTTAGGGGCGATGCAAGGCACGTAGAGTGGCGAATGCATGAGACGCTCAGGCACCTCCAGCTTCTCACCTTCGTCCACCACCGTGCAGTCGTGAGGATTCACCTCTTCGTGTTGTTCCTCATCGTTTTCTTGTATTAGCTGCCTCTGTGCCTCGTACCGGCACAAAACGTCCTCCAACTGTTCCACATCATGCATCTCCAGCGGATCGTCCCCCATCGCGTCAATGACTCTAGAAGGGCGCTGTAGCAGTCGATCAACACCGCTGCCTCCACCGGCCTCAAGCGAGCCGTCGGTTGCCGAGAATAGCATGTGCCCATTCTGCTGCTGCGAAAATGGTGGCAGCGATAACGCTGCAAGGCGCAGGTGGTAAATAATCTTCCACTTGAGCAGCTTGTCGCCTAAAAAGAAGAGTGCCACATATCCCCTGGGAAAAGTTCCCTCACCATGAAGTGAGCTGACAGAGGCTGACCTCCGTAGCGAAGTGAAAAGCCCTGTAGGCCGCACCTGCTCTATACTCGATGCGTCCGCAAGCTCCAGACCGAAGCAAAGCCGACCACGGTGCGTGCCACAGTCCACCACGCGTGAACCAAGAAGCCATAGACGCTCCCGCAGGTTCTTCGCCATGGAGTTTTTGGGCTCGTCAAAGCAGTAAAGTACGCCGTCCGTGTGGAGTTCGATTGTCCGCATAACGTTTGGTCGCCTATGCCAGCCGAACCAGCATGACACCGCCCCCGAAAGCAGCAGCGTTTCTAACGTCGCCTCTATCATTGCCCCGTGCAGGAAAGCGTGTACACGTACGTCTATGGCCAATTACGTGTGGCGGGTAAAGCGATTTACGAGGCAAAGAATGAGCCCCCGCGTCCACAAGAGGGAGTATTGTGATAAAATGGGGGGCAAAAGGAAAACGCAGAAACACGTTAGAAAAAAAAATGGACAGTCAAAAAAACAAACAAACAAACAAACAAACAAAAAGATGCTGTGAGACACGTGCAACCCCCAAAAAGCCAAAATTGCTTTAACTCATAGTAGCGGTGTTTGTTTCCCTGTTCTCATTCCTCGTGTTTCTTTTATATAATAAATAGAAAGGACCTGCGCCTGCAGCCCTATGAGGGGAATTACCCCCTCCCTGGAGAACGCAGGCGTTTACGACCTTGCAGAGACTCCTCCCCGCCTCCTGCTGGTGCGGAGGTCCCGTTCGACAACACCTCCGTCAGGATGCGCTGCAGCAACGCATCCTGCTCGGATTCCTTTTGGAGCTCTACCGCACGCCGCTCCGCCTCCATTTGGCGATACGCTTCCTCTTCCATCGCCACCGCGTAGTGACCACGACGGTCGCTATCTACAACATCAGAGATTACAAAGGGATGCAGCCCTGCATCCATTGTCATCGTCTCGGGTGGTTGATCAGCCACGGTCTCTGTGGCGTGCGTGAGAACAGTGACCGTGAACAGCGCCGCAGGCGACGATGATGACGGCAGAAGAATGTATACGGGATTGTCTGTGCTGGGTGTACGGGGGAGCCAAACGGCCCGACTCGCGCTAAATGAAGTGCCCACTGTTAGAGGCTTCGTGGTATTGACGCTACCTGCTCCATCCACAGCATCAGGAGCAAACACTCTGGTAGCAAAGGCAGATGCACGCCGCATATCCGCTTCACGCTTTGTGGCGACAAGTCGCAGCGCCGCCTCGCTAGCACCAACGGCTGTGGCATACAAGAGCGTCACTGTCATACGCTCCCCGGGGACGGCAAAATCTTGCCAGCTCATACCAGCCTCACGGGGGACAAATAGTGAGGGTATAAACACCGGCCACCCACGAGATGACGTAGTCGAGGGTGTGTGTGGCAGCGGTATGGTCCGCGCGTACAATCCGTCGTTGCCGACACGTTGAATGCACACCGACACCACTGAAAAAGCGTGAAGTCCCTGTGGAAAACCGTGCAGCTGTTCCCCCGCATCTTCCGTCTCCGCCTTTCGTGCTTGCAACGCCTGATAGAGTTTTCCAGCAAGGACCTTCCTGGAAGCCGCGGCGGTGGAAATCGAAGAAGAGGAGAGGCCACCGAGTTGTCGCAATTGCTGAAGAAGGGCGGTGGGCCGTTGAGCCTCAACAATGCCCAACTCCGTGTTTACAACACTGCGCAGCTCCGCCTCGAGAAGCTTCTCGTCGGCCCCACTATCGGCAGATGTCAGCCGCACCTCGACAAGATCCCAGGGGTTCACCTTGACAAAGTTTGTCTGTGTGCGCAGCAGAACCGGTCGTCCTTTCCGTGTCAGCCCGGCGTCGACCTCGCAAGAAACCATGCGGCTACTGCCACCACCGCCGCTTCTGCCGCTGCCACCCTGTCGCTGTGGAAGAACAAACCCACGTAACACACTTCCTTGTGCCACCTCCTTCACCAACCGCCGTGTGAGTAAAACTTGTTTTAAAGCACGCTGAAGCGCCGCATTGGGCCCCACATGCACCACGTAGAGGTCTTTGGTTGTCGCAATCGAGAGCTGA
Source organism: Trypanosoma rangeli (assembly GCF_003719475.1). Classification (NCBI taxonomy): domain Eukaryota; phylum Euglenozoa; class Kinetoplastea; order Trypanosomatida; family Trypanosomatidae; genus Trypanosoma; species Trypanosoma rangeli. Next base: position 34,541 of record NW_021705841.1, read on the forward strand.
TGGACGCTGAGAAATTCGTTGGCGTCGTGAACGGTGGCAAAGCTCATCATCACGGCAAATCTACCAACGGCGTGGGCCCTGACACACGCCAGTGCCTTCGTAAAGGCCTCTCTGGTTTTAACGTCTTTGCTTCCAACATCTGCCGCACTTTCCACAGCAGCCGCCATATCACTGCGTGTGGCTCCTGGAAACGACAGAAGCTTCTCCTCGATGGTGACGCCCACGATGCCTTCCGCAACGAGTGAGCGCAGGTACGCCGTGTCAATGGTCTTCGGGGAGGTCACAAGCAGCTCCGTCCCGACGTGAACGACGGGGGGGAGGAAAGTTATGCCCCACCGCCGACCCATGGCCTCCACGTCGTTTTGCAGCTTTTCCGATGCGGAGAGGCGCTGGAACTGAACGATGACCTCCCCGCTGTGGAAGGCGTGATCCTCCTCAAAACGCGCCTCCTCAATGACGCCGTAGCCTGCAAACGTACGGAACAGCTCCGCCCGCAACACCGCGTCCTCAGGCTCGACTCCCCCCACGCGAACGCGGCGGCTGAGAGACGAACCCGCCTGCATCACCGTCGAGCAACTGCCGTAATCCGCAGCCCGCGTGACGACAAAAATGCCGGAGAGGCAAACAAAAAGTTCCCCGCACAACACACAAGAGAATAAGGTTTAAAAAAGAACACCAAGATAAAATAAGCTCAACACATATAAGGCAGCAAAAACAAACAGCATCAGGTCTCAACAGCATCAGCACCGAGAGACAGCAACGGGCTGCTACCAAAAATAAAAAATACAAAAAAAAACGACAAATAACGGCAATGGTTAGGATCCCTTCTCACCAAGGATAAGCAAACCCCCCTCTGCCGCCCACTTACGCGGAGGTGATGTCGGAGTCACCAACGTCCGTGATTGACAGAACACAGGTACGGAAGTGCCTGCCGCACGCCGTTCCAAGATCAAGGTTGTTCCCGGTATAGTGATGCATGGGCGTCTTGCTCAGTGTGCAGTAGTACTCAATCTCGGCCTTGCGGATGGGAGGGCAGTTGCTGGAGATCACCACAAGCTGACTGCGACCCTGGCGCAGAGTCTTGAGGGCCTGATGCGTGCCGAGCACGTACTTGCCAGACTTCATCACCAGCTGGATCTTCGTGTTGATCGTGTCCACCTTGGTCTTGCTCTTCTTGGCCATTGTGCTACGGGGATGAATCCTGCATATCAAACGCCAACATACATCCATATAGTATGCGTGCAATAAGGAAGAAAAAGAAAGGCACATGAGGCACATAATAACAGTAATTAAAACACGAGTGGCGAAAGGTGTGGCTTCACGGGCGGCAAATGAGACAACCCTCAGAAACCACGCCGTGGCTGTCGGAATGAAAATTGCAGTCAATGGAGGAAAAACAAAAACAAAATAAAAAGAAACATAAAAGAGCCTCTTCATTCATAAATGTTGTGCCCCTCTGCCGCCCACTTACGCGGAGGTGATGTCGGAGTCACCAACGTCCGTGATTGACAGAACACAGGTACGGAAGTGCCTGCCGCACGCCGTTCCAAGATCAAGGTTGTTCCCGGTATAGTGATGCATGGGCGTCTTGCTCAGTGTGCAGTAGTACTCAATCTCGGCCTTGCGGATGGGAGGGCAGTTGCTGGAGATCACCACAAGCTGACTGCGACCCTGGCGCAGAGTCTTGAGGGCCTGATGCGTGCCGAGCACGTACTTGCCAGACTTCATCACCAGCTGGATCTTCGTGTTGATCGTGTCCACCTTGGTCTTGCTCTTCTTGGCCATTGTGCTACGGGGGAAAAAAGGAAGGCTGTCAGAAATAATGAAAAACAAAAAAAAAATAGGGAAAAAGAGGTGTGACAAAACTAAGAAGGACAAACATGCAGGACTCCAGCAACGCCACTACAAGGCAACGCTTCCTCACTCCCCTCCCTTACACACACAGACGCCGTTATTGCATTGTGTGGGCCAATAGCGACCCAAAAACGGACAGAAACAAACAAGAAATACCGCGATTTCCCGCCGATCCAAACCATTTACAAAAACAAAACAAAACAAAACAAAACAAAACAAAAAAACTTCCTCAAGAAGGAATTAGAGACGCCTCATTTTTGATTCCGCTTCCAGAGAGTTTAGGGTAGTCAGTAAGCCCCGAGGAACATCTAAAACAAAACATATCTAAAGAGCATTTCTTCTTCATTTTTATTCATACTTATGTTTTTTTTCTTTTTTTCTTTTGCTTCTTTTCGCCTTGACTTCTGGATTTCATTTATGCTTGTTTGTATTTGTGGCGAAGGCCACTGTACCGGTGAAATAAAGAGGGGGATGGAGGGGGCGCAGACACCGCCGTGACGGTGGTGCTTGCGATGACTACGGCCACTAATGATAACATTTGCATGCATATTTGCGGACGGTCAATAAAAAGCGTGGGCCAAAGAGACAGGGAGGAGCATGAAACATATAACCCCCTTGGCACAGCAGCTGAAAGCTGCGGCGCACGGCCCCCTCCGTGCCAGCGTCCCATCACATACACAGACAGTGGGAAAAAGAGGGGGAAAAAATACACATGACAAAAAAAAAAAAAAAGAAAAAGAAACATGACCGCAACACGCCCACATACACA
>NW_021705841.1:37188-54232 GCF_003719475.1 Trypanosoma rangeli
GTAACACATAACAAAAAAAAAAAAAAAAAAAAAGAAAACATGACCGCAACACGCCCACATACACATGGGCAATAATAGTGCCTATAAAATTCATCGCCTTAATTTATTCTAAATTTCCCTCAACGTTTTTTTTTGTTTTGCGTGGTTTTGTCTTTTTGCTTGGAAATATGTTATTCCTTCAGTAATCTTCCTTACCGTTCTTGCAACGCTCACCAGATGCTGTCGTCTGCGAGCCCTGAATGCGTAAATGAGACCGTCTCGGCGCCGGAAATGTCTTTCGCTAAGCGCATGCTGAGGCCGGTGGCCTCCATGTTGTTTGAGCGCGAGGAGTTCGTTGGGGACAGGGTCGCTGCACCGCGCGCCATCTCCCTACTGCAGTTGGCGTTGCTACTCCAGAGCATGGGAAGGGTGCGGTCGTACTCGCTGCGCAGCACTGGGTGACCAAGAACGTTGCGGGCCTCGACAACGATGGTGTCATGAGCGTCTGCGTTTTGCTGGTCGACCTGCTTCAGGCGTTTATACTCCTTTTGCCAGCGGCGGTAGCTCGCAATGATTTCCTCCTGCGTCGCAGTGCGTTGAACACCAAGGACATCGTAGTACGTACCACGAGTGACTCGGTGCGGGTAGCGGCAACGCGGTGGCAAGCGAATGCGAAACGTCTCCATGCCCTCACGATTCATCCCCTTTTGTGGCGAGGTCTCCTTTGACCCTTGAACGCTGCTAAGAAGAAAAAATGTGTCGGTGCTGGAGGCGAGGCTCGACACGGAGTTGTCACACAAATTTGTGTTGCTGCTGCTCATGTCGTGAGGCCGGGACGCTCGCTTACCGCGACGATGGCTGCTCGCCTTCTTCCTCTCACTCGCCCCCCCCAGCGATCGATGGGCAACACCACCGTCCACGGCGGCAGTCGCGGCAGAAGTGGCATGAACGGTGTTGTCCTCCGTCGTGTACGACGTGTGAAACAATGCCGCGGACCCGTGCTTGCTGGTGTCCTTCCTGCTGCCACTGTCGTCTGCCCCGTGGTTCCGCGACGCCATGAAGTGCTTCGGAATGTTTTCCACCCGCACCATCTCGAGTAGTTTGTTTTGTGTGTAGCTGTTAAGCTCCGAGAAGTGGTGGGCGTGCTCGCAGCGGTTGCTAAAGGGGCACCGCGCAGCCTCGTAGAAGGCCACGCAGACACGTGACTTGCTGCCAGCGTCCAGCAACGGCGGCACCGCAGTGCGCAGAATGGCGGCGGCGGCAGCAGAAGTGTCTGCCGCATCTGCACCGCGGTACGCGCCGTCGGAGGAAGCAAACCCCGACTCGGCAAACGGAAACGACATGCGTGCTTGCTTGTTTGTACGTTTCCTCCCGTTTTGGCCAAACTACTTTTTGTTCGCTCTCCCCCTTCCTCCCTTTAGTTTTCTTCCTCCTCGTACGTAATCAGAGGGGTGTGCAGATATGTAAGAGCGCACAGACAGACAAAAGTGTAATGTGCGTCTGATACACCGGCTAACGACTTACTTGAAAAGGCACGTGAACAGTGGAACAAAAAAAACAACATTGCACGGACTGTGAACCCCCCACGAGGTGAGTGTTCACAGGCTGAGAGCCACGAGGAAACCTCACGAGCGCCCCTCCTCCGTGGCACACGGAAGTAGTAGAAGCACACACACAAATGCACCAGCCCATATTTTCCTTCCCCTTCCCTCTAGTCGGACGCTCATTATCACCGAGCGTCTGCGTGTTCACGAGCAGGTGCCTCTCTACATTATCATGTGGGAGTTTTTTGGTGACACCATACCAAACACAGGCGAGGAAAGGAGCCAACAATGTCAACAGTGAGGCACTCGTCGAGGCTAATGCACCACCGCAACGAAAAAACAACAACAACAAAAAAAAAAAAACTATCGCACCACCGGTAAACATGGACGTACAAAATCCGTTTCGTTGTGTCTTGTCAAAAACACACACGCAATTTCCATATATATATATATATATATATATATATATTACTCACTGCCTCACTCGCCCCTTCCTTCATCACTCACCGCTTTGCCCATGTGCTTACTACCTACACTCACCTCACCCCACCCAGAGGCAAGCACGCCCTACCCTACCCTACCCTACCCTGCCTCACCCCACAACCAAACCCACATCCCGTCGCTTGGCCCATCTTCACCCTCCATGCCATTTTCTCATATTCCCCGCCTACAACCCATTTTTTTCTATTGTTATTTTTTGGAAGAGGGGAAGAAGAAGTCTCCAGTCTCCATCGCTCACCCCGAACTTGTCACCGTTGTCACCATGTTTTATTTCTTCTTTCAGTTTCGCATCAACACGGCGACCCCACACACACAAACGCGGTGAACGTCGGTTTACATGCAGCTTAATGGGCGCACAGCAACCCCCCACCCCCTCCCCGGAAAGCAAATAAATATTACCGAAGAAAAGGAGAGAAAAAAATAACAACAAATAAAAAAAGAAATTAAGATACACCACAAGATGCTGATAGAAGCGGCGAGGTTAAGTCTTATTTTTTTTTGTTTCCGGCTTCTGTGGATTGTTCTGCACCGAGGACTTGAGCTCGGCGATGAGGTCGTCTGACGTCTTCCCACTGTAACGCGCGCCTGGCTGCATGCGCTTGAGATTCTTGTTCACAGCGAAGCGTTTATTTAGAAACTTCTTCAGCATGTCACCGCGTACCTTTTCCAAAGTCATCACGAATGTAGTCCTTGTGCTCCTTGTACGCTGTGGTCTCTCGCGCCATGCGCTTCAGCTGCGCCATTTCCTACTACGTGAGCGCCTTCTTGCGCTTGTCAAAGTCCTCCCGCACCACTTGTTCCCAGGGACTGTTGTAGCCAAGTCCCTCTCTGCCGATATTCTGGTCTTCCCGCGCAGCCTTCTTTACCTGCTCGGGGTCCAGCCCCCAAAAAAGCCACTCGTTCCACTTTTGCGCCATCTGAAGAATATACTCCACAGGCTACCCCCAAAAGTAACGCTTCTCCAGGGTGCACCAGTCATCCTGGCACTCCTTCACGCCGTGGTTGATGCGCTTTACAAGCGTCATGACAATCTTGTAGTATGTCGACTTTGGTGGGATGTCAGAGGCGGTCAAGAACGCCTACAACTCTGCTAACGCGGCAAGAAGCTTCGGCTTCCATAGTGGTTTTACTGTAACACCCGCTAAACCGATTGTGGACTTCACCGGAAAGGCATACGGAATATACTCATCGCTGATGGTCAACAGCGCGGCTGTCCGACGCATTGCGGACCGCAGCACGTGTGAGGAACGCATGCGCATCTCCCCTTCTCACTATTGTTGTTGTTGTTTTTGTTTCCGTGTTGTTCTTTTCACCCGCTCTTCTATTCCTACTTCGGCCAGGATGCGTCAGAACGGACGTCACCGTCTCCTAAGGGGCAAACGACACACCTCCTTTGCTTCGTATCTATGAAGCTGCCTGTGTGTCTAGGTGTAAATGCTTCCCCTCTTGCCACAGACAAAACAAACGCAAAAAAAAAAAAACAATGCTGGAAGGAGTAAGTAGCGCGATTTCCATGCCTCTGCAAAGCAGGGAAGCGGCCAAGAGGGCCCACAGATGGCGGGGGCATGTAAAAATTAACACAAAAGGCATCAACAGCGGCAACACCACCACCACCAACAGCCAGCAAGCAACTATTACGTAAAATAAGGCGCAGCTGCTACCAACCGCCAGGAGGCACTTCTTCCAAGCACCGCAAAAGTGAATACAATGAGTGTCAAAGCCGCCCAACCGAATCCAGACGTGGAGAAACAGAAATTGTCTAGCTGCTGCACGTAAAAAGCGCAGTGTCCATCACAACGACAAGAACAAAAATACATTTGCTACCCCATCCACCTGCGTAGATAAATACGGAGAGTCAACTACAACGTCTCCCTCACCCCGCTTATTTTTCCCTCCGCCAGTAGATTCAGTACACAAAAAGCATCCTCACTGCAATGACAATGCAGCCAAGCGCCACCCATAAGGAAAGTCTGTCGCCAATGACACTACACTTGTACATCAACTTGCGATGGAGCTCCTTATGGTCACGATGAAACAGCGTGGGCCGGTATTGCCGCAGGTATGTCGCCGTGCAGATGAGTAGAAGCAGCACATAGGCGATGGCCTCAAAGTCAAAGAATGCACTCATGCCTGCTATTGCCCTGTCTGCCCTATTCTTTTTTTTCTTCTAATTACACTGGAATGCACTTCCTGCGGCGAAAGGAAGAAAACAAACATCAACAACGTACAAATAATAATAAAAAAAAACAAAGGGGGTTGTGTGCAGGGGAGACGCAGTGAGCAGATTGTACGCGAGAGAAGGGGGGCGGGAAAACATTACAAACAGTAGAGCAAAGCAAAGAAGAAGCAAACATGTAAACACACAACTGAATGATAATAATAATAAAAAAAAAACATGTCGCGCAGGAAACGCGTAGAGACGTGTGTACATACTATATATATATATATATATATATAGTTCAAGCGGGTAAGTAATAGGTGAAGGATGGCAGAAAGGGGGAGAGGAGAGGCCACCGGTGTATACATGGGGGAACACCACGACAATTTTACACGCCTTTTTTTCTCCTCTGTTCACTATTATCAGTTTTCACTATCCCCCCCCTCCCCCCCTTTTTTTTATTATTCATCCTTCCGTGCTCCTGGATGGCGTCGAATGCGTCTTACGAGTACCCCGGAGAAACAGACATGCCCACTCCGCTTCTGCCAAGACAAAATGGAAGCCAGCAATAACAGAAAACACGCAGTAAGCAACTACAAAGAAGGAATATACAGACACACACGCGCACACACACACACAAAGAAAAAAAAAAACAATGGTATGCTAGCAAACATAAAAACACTAAATAAGAGCTGACCTTCGTCCAAATTAAAAAAAAAAAAAAAAATGTGGAAACGTCGACCTCTTTTTCTTTTCCTTTCCCCCTCCCCCCTCCCCCCTCATAGTCCCCTTTCTCGTATGCGTGGAATCTCGTATCGGCATGTGGGACACCGGTTACTTTCCTTCAACCATTTTACAATGCAGCCGTGATGAAATATGTGCCCACATCCAATCTTAAAAACCATTGTTCCAGGTGAGTACTCCTCTAGGCAGATTGCGCACGTTTCCTCATTTTTCAGAGATGCTCTCCCTGAGTCTCGCTTACTGTCCTTATTTGGTTTCACACTGGCATAGGAAACAGGCCTCATCCCACGAATCTGCTGTAAAGAAAGACCGGCAGACTTGTTTCCTTCGTCAAGCCGTAGCAGGTTTTCAAAAGAAAAATCATCAATCTCCCAAACACCGTGGTTTCCCCCACGTGACCCTCCGGTTTGGTATGGCGCAGCTTGTTGGACAGGTAACTCCCCCCCGTATCCCGTAATGATGTCATATCCAACACCGCTTCTGTTTCGCTGGGAGTGATGGCGGGGCTGCACCACCCCCCTCTCCACATGCGCAGTAATCCGAGGTGCTGCAGCTGCTGGTACCTGCACGGACACCGCAACTCGAGTATAGGTGGGACTTCCACTAGCGCCTCCTGCCCCACTCGCCGAGGACACATGCAAACTCTCTCCACTAAACGCAATTGCGGAACTTGTTCCGTAATCATCCGGGTCAAGGTCTGCGTTCATTATTCCACCGAAGTATGAGAGAGCCTGGTAAATATCTGAATCCATCCCAGAGGGCGCCAAACGAGCAGAAGAAGACTCGGCATTCGCCAAACGGGGAGTATGTCGCTGCATCTGTTGTGACCGTGGCTGAGAAACAATTCTTTCCGGAGCCAACCGCCGATTTGCAGATTCCGAGCTCGGATTGTTGCGCGGAACCATCTGACCCTGCTGCGCTTGATCCCATTGCCCTTGAGCCGCCTCTGCTCGCGCGTTCACAAGGCCACGTCGACTCCGAAAGGCCGTGCCACGAGCTTCAGCCTCTCGTCTCAGTTGTATCGCCCGAGGGACAGGAAAGCTGTCTTCCGGAATAGGCCACGCCAACATAAAGGAGAGCGGATCGTGTACCAGGCGTAGCGCCTGATTAACATGCTGCTGTGCAAGGACATGAGGAGGGAGAGCGTTCACCCAATCAATGCCATCGTTAAGATCGCCAAAGTTAATGCGTTGCACTGGCATCGTTTTTAGTTTGTTTTTGTTTTCTTTTGACGTCACTTTATTGTAGTTACCGACATTGTTGCATTCAAGAAAAAAACAGCAACGAGAGGCAATAAAAAAGAAAGGTAAATTTATAAATTTATCCATCTGTACATAGACAGGAAACACACACATTGGGGAATACGCGTATACATCGATGTATGGAGAAAAGGAGGGACAATGCAACAGCAACACAGACCCATTTGCGCCGTCGCTCTTTCCATCGAATAACCCATCCGCCTCCATCACCATCACCATCTGCGCACACACACCATCAAAAACACCAATAACAACGAGTACAAAAGGGATGTAACGCGTGACTAGGTAGAAAGGGGAGAAAACGTAAGACGCAAGGAAGACATACGAGATGCCCAGGAACTTCTTCAGTCGTGCATTTAACACGAATAGGGGAGGTCGCACACCCCGAGGTGTCATCTTATGCATGGGGGAGATGCGCGATGACTGGAAGAAAGTCCCGCATTGAAAGTCACTGGCGGGTTGGGTGAAGGTGGGGGCAGGCCCGAAGACCATGTCTGTACTGGCTGGACCATGCGACGATCTTCCCATTCTGGCGTCGTCTCCTGGTCCATCTGCCCCGATAGCATAGTCTCCTCATTTTGCACCACACCTTGACGTTCATTAAGCTTTTGTCTGAGTTCAAGCATTTCCGCCTCATACTGCTCCATGGTGGCCTGGGCTGTCTGCAGCCTCCGCTGAAGCGTTGCATGTTGCCGCGACATGGCGCTTCCACTAGGCGCGGTATCCAATAGACGTTTTGCCAGCATTTCAGAATGCTCGCGAAGCTTCTGCTCACTCAGCCGCAGCCCCCGCAGCTCCCGCACAAGATCCATGTGCTTTGACATACTCACTGTCTTTGTCTTCAACACATCGTTCTCCTTCTGAAGACGTCCCACCACAAGCTTTAGGTTCTCCACGACAGACTCCAACGCCTCCACGCGGCTCCGCTGCTGAAAGGTTTCCGTGCGTTTCCTGTTGGCCGAGTTCACCCGAAGGATGTCCTCGATGTGACGCTCCAGACGCCCAACCTTCAGTTGCAGTGCCTCACGCTCGAAACGAAGGTCCAGAATGATGCCGTTCTTTTCCAGTAACTCCCGTTCCAGTGTTGCACGATCATTTACATTCTCCGCCCCAAACGTCGTTGTCGTCGAGGGTTGCAGCGTGGGTGTGACCTGACGGCGACCACCCAACTCTGCTGTCAAGCGCTGGTTCTCCGCCGTCAACTCATCGGCGCGGCGCTGCAGGTTGCGCAGCTGCGTCTCCTTGTTGACGCTTAGCTCGTGTCGAAGGGAGTCAATAACGCTCTCTAAATGGAGAACGATCCGCTTGTGGGAAAGTATATCGAGTGGGGAGGCCATATTAACCGCATCCACCGACACCAGCTGCTGGGAACGCAGCTCTGCCAGCTCCTTCTTGTACACCTCTGCCTCGTTGGCAACACTGTCAAACGATACCACGCGCTTCTTTAGTCGCTCAACCTGACGTCTGAGTTGCTCATTCGTTTCCCGTTGACGCTGCAGCTCACCCTGCTCACCTATAGCGGCTGTGGTTGGCATTGGGACAGCGACCGCGGTAGGATCTGTGAGAGGGATTTCACCTGAACCTATTCCGGATATGCCTTCAACCTGCTGACGCTCCTTGGCGCGTTTCTGTTGACTCACGGATTCTCGTGCCATGGCAAGCTCCTTTTCCTCCAGTCCACGTCGGACATTTTGAACCATGACACGCAGAGAGCGACTCTTATCGCGCTCGCCACGCAGCTGTTGGCGAGCCTCCTCCAAATCGCTTTCTAAGCGGCGCACATCCGCCCGCAACGAGGAGATGTCGTGCATGTTGTCTCGCTGTGCCTTCTCGATCTCTCGCCGCAGTATTGCTGCTATCTGAGGTTTGGCAAGAACATTCGCGTCAACGTCCACAAGCAATCCACGTGTAGGGGCGGAGGGGGAACGTGACGTTGGCCGCGTCTGCGGTTTTTCCTTGTCTTGCTTCTCTGCAATTTCGGGTTGCGGAGGAGTCACTACCGCTACCGCCTTCTCAGGAAGCACCTGTTTCCCCTCTTGCACAGTCTGCAGGACTTGAGTTCCTTTTTCACGGCCACCCCGCACTGCCGGCGGCGACGCAGGACGAGCAGCCAACTCGCGCTTGAGACGCAAAATCTCGTGTTCCCGCTCCTGCAGCTGTTGGTGCAGGTCATAGGCCATCCGCTGCGCCTCCTCATGTTTTCTGAGAGCCTCCTCCTCCCGATGGACCTTATCCTCAAGCTCCCGTTGCATCGCGTGCAACCGTTCGTTCACAGCCTTCAGCTGTTCCGTGGATTCCAACTGAATCGAGCCCATCCGCTGCGCCAACGCAAGTTCGTGTTGCTGTCTGCGGGAGTCGTCCCCGTGTTGCTGTGCCTGTTCAATCAGCTTTTCCTTCAGCATTTTGGTTGCCAGGATGAGCTTCTCGTTCTGCTCCTCCATCCGACGCATGTCTGCGTTAAGGCCCTCGTTCATGGTGACAAGGTGCCGAGCCCGCTCAACGTCAGCCTGCTGCCGCACAACCTCCTCACGTAAAACGTCAAGATGCGATCGCCATTGGCTCGTATCTGCCTGTAACTGGCGTGCACTTTGCCGCTCCTGCTCCAGCTGCGCCCGCGTCTCCGAGAGCTGGCTCTCCACAAAGGTCAGCTGAGCCCGTAATTCTTGTTCCACCGACGGATCCGCCATTCCCACAGTAGCGACGCTTTTCAGTACCCCACCCTGCTCCACAACAAGCTGACGGACCTCGTGCAGCTGCCGCTCCATCAAGTCTCGCTCATTCCTATACCGCTGCATCTCACGGGTGAGAGAAAACTCTCGCTGCCGCAAGCTCTCGATAATGGCATTCTGGTCAGTAATGACTCCAACAACAGAAGCCTCACCTGGGTGCTCCCGCTGTGGCACCTGCTGGGTACTGGGAGTGGAACCTTGCTGCAGCAGCTGATTCTGCGCCTTTGCGACCTGATCGTTTAGCTGAGCCTCAAGCATAATGTTTGTCGTGCGTGCATCCTTCAATTCGGCGTTTAGACGCAGTGTCTCTTTCGTGAGCAGTGCAAGCTGCGCCGCAACTCCATCAGGTGATGCGTCACTCATAGATGCCCCTTGTCCCGTTGTGTTGTAAGTGTAGTTTTCCGTCACGCCGTCAATTGCCTCGCGGAAGCGCTCCATCATGGCATTATTCTCTTTAAAAAGATGATCGTGTAATCGCTCCATGCGTGAGGATTCCTCAAGCTGGTATTCAAGATACTTCCTTCGCTCCACTTGCAGCTGGTCCTGAAGTTGTTTTATACACGCTTCCTTATTCTGCAACATGTCCCGAAGGCAATGACTGTTGTGCTCTGCGGCACGACGCGTTACTTCAGCTTGCGCCTCGTGGGATCGTACAATTCGCCGCTCGCGCTCCTCAGCTTTTTGACGCTCTTCTTCCAACTGCCGCTGCGTGTACTGCAGACGTCCTTGCAGGCGACTCATTTCCTCCTTCATGGACTCTGCCTCAGCACGGGCTTTCTGGGCTTCCGCGACTTCGCCATCCAGTCGCTTCTTAAGTGAGCCACATTCCCGTGTCAATTCAGCCTGTTTGTCAAGAGCCGTTTTGTACTCTCGAATTGCGGCATCGGTGTCCCTCTCTTCCATGTCACGCAGTTCACCTCCACTTGATTGCATAACAAGCGCCGGCGACTCCGCCTTTGCAAAGACCGTTTCTTTTAATTGCAAGAGCCGCTGCAAGATGTCTTCATTAAGTGAGACACCACCTGTTGCCCGCAACTCCAGCCGGGTCAATTCCTCGGTCAACTGCTGTATGTGCGACTCCGCCCTTTTCAACTTTTGCTGCACGTACTGATAATCCTCCTGCAGCTCTACAAGCCGCATGTCCTTCTCGCGAACCGCAGCAAGTGACGACAACAATTTGGCGTGGAGTACATCCTCGCGCTCCTCGGTATCCTTGTTCTTGAGAAGCTCCAATTGCTGCTGCAGAAGACTCACCATTCCGCCACTCTCAACGAGCCTTGCCGCCATCTCATGTTGCTGAGTCTGGCTGCGCTCAATATCCGCCATGGCGTTAAGAAAACGTTGGTGCATCATCGCCACACGATGCGGGGACATGGCCCCTTTAATGCCTCGCTGCAGGCCACGAACATAGTCCAAAACTGAGACCATCTGTGAAACATAAGTCCGGTAAAGGCGAAATGCACTAAGCCTGTATGAGGTAGCCTCCTTCATAGCTACACGCAGATTGGCCTCTGTGGCAGTGAGCTGCATTCGAGACCGTTTTGCTCGAAGCAATGCCAACTCACTCTGCCGGCGCAACGCTGCGTGTTGCTGAATGGCAGCGGAGACAAACTCGCTCACTTTTCGCGAATCTCCCGCATCTCGCACCAGCGAGAGCTCCTGCTTTGCAGCCTCCAGCTGAATCTCAATACGCTTGTATTCTCCTTGTAAATCGAGAGAGTGATGCAAGAGCCCCAAATTGATAGACTTCAGACGAGCAACATCGCGTTCTAGCTGCCGCACGTTGCTATCCGCCGTGATGCCGCGGGCAACTCGTTTCATTTCAGGTTTCTTCTGGAGCTGCAATTGTTGTTGTTGTTGTGGTTGCTCTGGCGCTTGCGGTGGTGACCCTTCTTCCTCCTCTTGTTGTTGTTGTGGCTGTGGCTGCGGAGGAACTTCTACCGACCGTGTGACACAATGAATCGTACCGGCTTCACTGCCGCAACTGTTGCCGTGCAGGTGTTCCTGCAACAACGCCAACTCCGCCCGGGCCTCGCCAATTTCGGCCTCAAGTGTGGACACCTCTCGCTCCCTGTCCTCGCAACGCTTCATGTAGAGACTACATTTCTGACGCCACGTGGTGGCCTCCGTTTCCCACTTTGCGGCCAGCGAGGCGTCACCACCCTGCGTCCCTGGAATCGTGCCATGCACTTTCCGGAGGCTCTCCAACTCGGTGCGCAATTCATTTATTTCCAATGTCATTTCTTCTACCAGCTTTTGTCGACGTTTCTCATCGACTCTTAAGGTGTTCAGTTGTTCCGTGTGCTCGACGTTGCGGTAGACCTGGCACAGCTGAAGGAGGTACGCAGAGTCCTCCTTAAAGAGTTTTCCTCGCAACACCCCGTCAAGCCGCTGCCAAACGTCGTCAATAAGGTCCTTCTCGACGCATATCACGCTGGAAGAACGTGGGAGAACAAAACCGGTAGAAGTATCCTCCAACGCCTCCTTCAGCGACTTGAAGGTGGTATTGACATATTCCCGCATCGTCTGCTCTGACCGCACCGCCTCTTCTTGTGTCTCTCGCACACGACGCAAACGCTCTAATAATTTGCCTTCACGTTGTCGCAGAACAACTACCTTCTGAAGAAGTTGACGGGTGCTGTCAGACTCGAGGTGATGCACCGTTTCCTGAAGGTCCTTCAGCACCTTCGTTCTCTCCTCCAGTTTTCCGCCAAGTTCCTCGTTTATTTGCTGCAAGGCAGTGACCTGATTCCGGAGGTCCTCCTGCACCGCACACGCCTCTGAGAGTCGCTCTGTGGCTTTCATTTCCGCCGCCTGGTGCTGCGTCACCTCCTCCTTCGTCGCCTCAATGGCGGCTTTGAGGGAAGCAATGAGCTCGTCCTTTGCCCGCAGTTGTTCCTCAAAAGTGCGTGAGATAGAGCCAAAGGGGAGACGCCGCGGGGCAGCCACATCATTTTGCGTTTCAGTCAACGCCAGTGGCGGGGGGACTTCAATGGCAACCCCTGAAACAGGAGCGGGCTCCGAAGGTGACGCCAAATTTTCCGCATTTAATTCATATTTTTCAACAGTGGGTACAGAGGACGGTGTAATCCCTAGTGCCTCAAAAACTGCGGTACGGTATCTATCTCTTTCTTCCATCAACATGTCTCGCTCTGCTGTGACAGCTGCCAATTGTTCACGCAGCATCGCTCGAGAGGCGGCATCATCCTTTATAGTAAGCTCCGACTGCTCCAGAAGTTGGGCTGCACTTCGAAGCTGCATACGCAACTGTGTGGCATCTAATGAAGGCTCTTCTGTCGAGTCCATTAGTGGACGGGCAGTGATGAAGTCAAAACGCTCCCGCAGAGCATGCAGCGCTAAAGCTGCGTCAGAGGCCGAGTTCATATCAATTTTTCCAAGCGCGTCTTGCAGCGCCTCCTCAATTCGGTGGCGGACAAAGTCGTTAAAATGCTCCATCTCCTTTCGCCGAAGCTGGAGTTCGTGAAAGTACCTTTCCTTGTAATTGTCCTCCCCGTCCTCTTCAACAATGAGTCTTCCTGACCTCATCTGATCTACCATGTGATCCAGCTGCTTCAGCTGTTCCGGTGAAAGGCCCAACTCAAGCCGAAGCTTTGTGTCAAGAAGCGGCTGCAAACGAACCTTGTCCATCCAATGCCGACGCTCCTTTTCCAGCCACTCCACCTCATCCTTTAAGATAGTGACCTCTTCGCGTAGCGTCTCCACCTCACTAAAGAGTGGTGTGTTATTTGGCCGAAGACGATCAATTTCCTCTTGTGTAACGCCAATGCGGATACACAACTCCTGGAGGGCAGTAGAAAAGGTTAAAGTATCCTCCATTGCGTTAAGTCGCTCGCGCAGTTGTACATTTTCATCTTGAAGAAGCTCTATGGATCGGTTAGACTCAGCCAAGTCGCCGCGCAGGCGATGAAGCCCTTCATCACCGCGCTCGTACTCCTTCAAAAGATGTTGAATTTTGATAATTTCCGCATCTTGCGATTCAGCTCGAATTTCCACCTGTTGCAACTCCGCTGTGAGTCGATCATTCTCTTGTTGCAGTCGCTGTCGGTCTGCCAACAACTTTTGTCGGGTGCAGTTGTCGGACTCAAGTTTAGAATAAGGAGAGCCGTTTGGTAATAAAGACGACACACTTGCGCTGCTAGATAATGAATTTTGCTCAACGGCCGCGCTGTGCTCAGTGGTGTCACGCTTAGAGGGATGCCCTACCACGAAGCGTCGTTCTAACCGTTTTCGCATAGTGCAATTTTCTTTCTCCAATTCATTTAACGACTGTTTAAGTCCCTGAACGGTTTCTTCCATGCGCCTTTGACTCTCATGGCGGACTTTTTGCAACTCCATCGCTAAGCCTTGGGAACGTTGCTTTTCTTCCTCCACGATATCATGGTGCAGCTGCTGCAGCTCCGACATGTCACGTAATGCTTCTGCCTCCCGCCTTTCACAAAGCTCCTCAGCACGGTCACGTGACTGAAGCAGCTCGCAATTTTCCTGCTGAAGAGTTCGCACTTTACGACGCAGTCGATGCAGTTCACTTTCATCATCTCGTTCCCTCGCCTTTTCTGAACGCTGAAATTCCCGCAACATCTCATCGGTCTTTTTAGCACTTTCTATAAGCCGCTTGTGTTTTGCGGCAAGATGCTCATATTCGAGACGAAACTTTTTATCCTCACTAAGAATGTGCTGCTTTTCTGCATTCAAATGTTTAACGGCATGACATAGTTCATTGTTTTCTTGTTTCAAACGAGCCAATTCTTGTGCAGACCTCTCCAATTTTTCTTTGGTACGCATCCTTTCTGCTCCGGAGTCTCGATTAAGAGGATAATCTGATTCTCTTGCCTCACCCTCGGTAAACCGCTTCTTAGTTACCACGCGAAGCTCACTATTTTCCCTCTGCAGTAGCTCTACATGAGCCCGAAAAGCCTCCTCGGCATCCCGAGCGGCAGACACAGCACGCTCAAGCTCCTCCTTTTCTCGTTGAAGGCGTTCTAAACTGCGCTGAGAATCAACCGAAATTAGACGCAGCAAACGAATAATAGCGATTGTGTAGTGTGGCAGGGAAAAATGTTCATCATCCACGTTCCACGTCATTTTGGACGCTCTCTGAATCCATGTATTGAGAGCAGGAATGTGCTGTGCACGCTCCCACTCATCAAAAGGAAGTTCAGCAAGAGTCACCCAGTCAATGTCAACATTACTATCCGAGGGATGCTGGCCCACGTCGAGTTGTTCACCGCTCATCAATCGGTGGAAACTTCTACGCTTCGTAACAATAATAATAATTAAATGAAAAATATCAGGACACAGTACCAAATAATAAAAAAAAAACACCCACACACATACGCACAAAAAAATAAATAGTAGTAATATCGGGATAAACTTCCTTCCTCTCAAGGTCATCACTATTGGAACAACAGCTGCTGGACCCTTTCGGGATTTTTCAACTACGACGACAGTGGAAAAGTGTTCAGCCCTTACATGGAACGCGCCCATTCAACAGTTATGTATCAACCAGGAATAATAATAATAAATAAATAATAATAATAATATATATCTATATAAGCAATTAGAGAGAAAGAAAATAAAACACAAAAACAAAAAAAAAAGAATATAATAATAAAACTGTAACGATAATAACATCAATTTCTTTTTATTCCTTTTAAAAACACACACGACATAAACATATATAGCCCCATGTTTCAACCAAGCTTCATAGACTCTGTTTAGGAGAATCCAATTACTCCGTTACATTAACATAAAAAAATCCATCATGTGTAAGCATACATGCACTCATATACACAGCTTATAAAAAATTAAACCAACGCTTCATCCAACAAAAATAATGCATCCGTCCATATTTCAACACCAAGTCACAATTACCACGATTTTGTTATTGTGGGGAAATAATAATAATAAGAATCCATGGTACCACCACCCATTGATCTCTACTACCACAAACACCAAAGCGAAAACCAATAGCATAAAAATATATGCACCATAAGACCCCTCCTCAAAGGGATTGATACATTAAATATGTTTGAAGTAAAAATGCTTGGGCTATTCCCTCCGTTTTCCTAGCTTCTTTGGTTGGTGTGGCACGTTGAGCTTTCACCTAATATGGTGACCTTGAACGAAGATGGACTCCCCCCCCCACTCCTACCACCACTATCAACCCCCAAAAAAAAACAAAAAAAAAAAAAAACTGATAATAATCATAATAATGAAAATAATGAAAAATAATAATAATAATAATAACCACAAAGTAAGCCAATAAATACATACGAGGAGAATAATCACCGGAACAATATACTTACCGTTCTAAGACGCTGCGCAACCCCAAAACGGGTGAGTAAAATTCATCCAATAACAAGAAAGACGCTTCGACCTTGTCAAACGTCATTCAGCACAGGCGTTTTTTTTTAAAAAAACTGTAAACAAAACAACGCATAACCCTGCTGTTCTTCACAGTGAATTCTTCAAAAGACCAGTTCTCGAAGATCAACACAAAGGTAAAGGAGATCCAATAAATTCAGCAATATAAAGAGGAAGGTGAAAGCTGTATGTAACAGTACAACGGGCAAGGCATCTATACAACCAATCAAAAAAAAAAAGAGAGATAAAGAAATCATGCCCAAAACTATGGTATTAACATAATCTCGGTCCATTCAGTCAGAAAAAAGAAAATAATAATAAAAAAACAACAAAACGAAACACAAGATTAGTTTTGTCATCTAAATCTTTTTTCGTTTCTTTTTTTTTCCTTTTCCTGGCCCTCCTTCCGTCACGTTTGCAATCAGCATTCCTGCCCTCAACAGACAATAAAAAAGGAAAAAAGATATTGATACCACGAAACCACAACAAAAACATTATCGGAGTAAAATGAACCTCCCATAATCCTTTTGTTTCATCAATTCACGGAAAAACACTCGTAAATACAGCTAAAGGCATAATCCTTAGCACCACTGTGGATAGCACCTAAAATACATGAGTTGCTTTGTCTCACTTCCACTCTTTTCCCCCCTTCGATCACTTACTTTTGCGTGTTTGATCTTCCTGTATTTGCTTCCTTATTTTTTCCTCAATTTTTGTAACATAGAGAATATTAGACAAGGTATACTAATGCATCCAGGTGTCCCATATACTACCAATGCTATCACCATTACTGCCGGAAAAGCTATGAAACAAAAAGGAGAGCTTGCATTCACGCTACATTGGCACTTCCCATCATCTATGCCTCATTAGCGCATTCCAGCTGTGCCAGTTCTAGCTACCTCATTTTGAATATGCGACTCGCATTGTGCCGCCTGCCCCGCCATCGGGTCCAAATCACGATTGATACGAACATGTTCACCCGGCGTCCAAACCGCCACATCCAATTTATAAACATTGATAAAATCTCCAAGATCCGTCTGAATGGAGGCCTGCCTAAGCATAGGGCAAGAAGAAACAAATTGAGGCACAGTCATTGAACTATCGCAAAGGTTTCGAACGAGGTCTATAAGAGCGGGAATAGTATTATCAGGAGATTCACCACCTTCATAGTCTTCCACAAGAATACCGTTCTGTTGATATCCTCGAATACAATCCGGTGTATTCTCAATAATAAGCACTCTGTCGAGAGGTCTTCCAAGAGCTGACAGATCCTTTTGATACCCTGCGTAACCCGTAAACCATTTGCTGTGACGGTATATACAATGACATATTACCCTTTCCTTGTCAATATTTCTTATAATTGCTTGGGCATACGCTCGAAGACCTGCCGTCCAAACAACGACCTCAACGCTTTTCGCTTTACAAAGCTTGAAAAGATCATCCAAACCAGGGCGAGCGTAGAGAGGTCCCTCTCTTGCATATACCAAAGTCTCATCAAGATCAAGAGCTAAAGTCAGCTTCCCTCGAAATTTCGGTTCCTGTTCAGGAAGAACCCATTTGCTATTAAGTTCCTGATTCATTGAAGGTGCACGTTGACGAGGCCTTCGTGCAACAACGGACTGATACTCCTGTTTAAAAGAGGCCCCACGAATTCGCTGCCGAGATGGGGTTGCCATTTTTTCTTCGTCTTTTGCTGTTGTTGTTGCCTATATATATATATATATATATATATATATATATAGTATA
>NW_021705843.1:0-15102 GCF_003719475.1 Trypanosoma rangeli
GCGTAGAGCGCCTGCTGCCGGCGCTGCCACAGGTGCGGAGTACTGAGGGGCTGCATGAGGCTCAAAACGCAGACGAGCTGAAGTTTGGATGACGAAAACACCATAACAAACCTGCAATGAAAGAAGGAATAAGGCGGAGGGAAACTACACAGCAACTTGCCGTTCTCACTGCTGCGTGTGTGTATATGTATGTGTTGGGGTGGTTGGGTGGTGGTTGCCTTGCAGCTGGCGTCCTCGTGGGCATGCCGATATGTGCTTGCTTTGCGGCCACTACGCGCATCTTCTCTCCGCATTTCTCAATTTGATTTTCTCCTTGTCGCTCTGCGGCTGTGCTGGGCGTGGCGCCCGTGAGGGGAGGGGGATGATTAGTGCGTGCGGGCGCGGGCGCACCTACTCCCCCGCCCTTGCTATCCTTTCTCCTCATTTCCGCTCTGACTCCAGGTGCGGCTTCTCCCTATGGAGTCGCCATCTTTTTTTCTTTTTTTGCTTTGGAGAGCCACTGAGCAGTGGTGGTTGGAGGCGATCGGGGGCGAATAACAAACGTCGCAGGATTCAGTGACGGTATTTTTGCACGCCCACCCGCGCTAACTTTAGTTGAGGGCGGGTAAGTGGCAGGGCGTTTGTGTTGTTTGGTCAAAGCGGACAGATGCGGTGTTCCAGTGTTGTTTCTGCTGCGCCGCATGCGCATGGTCCTGGAGTAGCTCCCTATGCTGATGCCGTCGCGACGGCCCGGCAGCAGTGTGAATACGCATCACTCCATGGAGTTGGAGGCGAAGCGGCGGATGGAGTTGGATGAGGCCACACGCCATCGCTTTGTGGTGGTGTAGGAGACTACCATCGCGCGCAGCGGGCGCGTGATTGGCATCGACCTCGGCACCACGAACAGCTGCATCTCGTATGTTAATGACGTGACGAGTCAGCCCAAAATCATTCCGTCCCCAACTGGGTCGTGGGTCTTCCCGACCGCCATCATGTTTGAAAATAATCACAAAGTTCGCCTCTACGGGGAGGAGGCACGTGCCTGTGTGCGCACCAGCGCAAGTGCCACACTGTGCAACGGCAAACGTCTCATTGGGAGGGGCGTGGGCGAGCTTGGCCGGGTGCAGTCGCAGCCTCACAAGACGAACATGTTGACGCTCAACGAGAAGGGGGAGGTGGCGGTGAAATCATGGGTCGCGCACCTACACGGTGGTGCACATCATTGCCATGTTTTTGCGATACCTGAAACATGAGGCGGAAATGTACCTGAAGGAGCTGGTGGACGCCGTCGTTGTGAGTGTTCCGGCTTTTTTTACGCCGCAGCAGAAGGTTGCCACTGAGGACGCTGCTTTGGCGGCGGGCTTCGACGTGCTCGAGGTGATTGATGATCTCATCGCGGCGTGTCTAACGCACACCGCCCTACGCCGCGATGAGGAGGAGGGTGCGGCGAAGCAGAGACCTCATTCCAGGCAGCGTGTGGTGCGATCGCTTGTGTTTGACTTGGGCGGCGGCACGCTGGATTGCGCCATCATGGAGCATAATCAATGCAGTGGCGTCTTTACACTTGTTGCCACGCATGGCGATCCGCTTCTTGGCGGCAACGTCTGGAATGCGGTGCTGTCGCAGCATTTTTTGGAGCAGTTTAAGCGCAAGTGGCGGGTCCCACTCGAGGATGCTGAGGGAAATGTGGGCCAAGGCGTGGCCACCTACCGTCAGCTCCTCGAGGCAGGGAAGGAAATGATTCACTTGACCCATTCCATTGAGCTCTACTACGGCTATAACCGTGCCTTTCACTTTTCTGAAAGATTGCGTGATATTGTGCCTCTTGAGGCGTCTTTGACACACGAGGAGTATGTTGCGCTGACGCGTCCTGTGCGCGTCCGCTGCATAGAGTGCCTGAACAAGCTCTTTGGCCACACCGGGGTTCAAGTGAGGGATATTGATAACGTGCTGCTGGCGGGCGCTATGACGCAGGATCCGCCGATTCGACATATGCTGTCGGAGTATTTTGGGCGCCCCATTGCCCCAGAGAGCACCTGCCCAGCCGACTATGCGGTCGCTATTGGCCCTGCCATTCGTGGGGCAATGCTACAGGGCAAGTTTAATGATTTATCGGCCAACACACGCTTTGTAAGCGGTACCGCGCAGGCCATGCGGCACGGCGGTCGAATCCGTCGTCTTTGGAATCGCATGAATACCTGAATTACGGGATCTGTGAATCCCAACGCGATTGGTCACCGCTGGCGTGGCCGTGCAAAGGGACTGAGTGACAACGAAATGTCCTCCGCCTACCCCTGCAGCTCATCCGGCGTTTGCTCCAACTCTTTCACGGCACGCTGCAGCTCCTCCTAGTGATCATGGAAGTTGTGCACCATGTACTGCCAAAACTTGAGCTGCTCATCCAACTACCGCACACGCTTCTCCTGCATACCCTGCCGCTTGTTGTAATCTTCAATCACACGACGCATGACAAAGTTGGCGTAGTTTTCCGCCCTCTCCAGCAACAAACGGCGCTGACACGTTGCCTCTAACTCCACAAGCTCCTTCGCGTAGTTGGCTAACACCGCGGCGCTTACGAGCGAGGGCACGGTCAACTTTTCCAAGGCAACTCCCGTCAATAACATGTAGTGAAGGGGTCATCGCAAACAATGCCCCAAAGTCTCCGTCATCACCAGCGAAAGAAGCAACAATTGCGGCTACCTCATCATTAGGGTCGGAGTTGACACAAAACAGGCCTGAAGGGCAGAAGGAGAGGCAAAGGGGTCCCAGAATTATACGTCTTCCTGTTCCGCTACCAAAGGCGAGTGCAGAGTCTCAGGAACTTGTAGAGGCAGGACATCCCGCCCTGCGTGGTGCGGATGTTACCATGACGGAATCCACTCGCAGCTCTTTCTTTGAGGCGCAAGTGGAGGAGCGTGCGTGGCGCGAGCCGCCAACACCGCCTGGGGAAGAGTGGTCCTGGCAAGAAGTAAAACGTGCTGTGGATGTGGGTGAGGCGGTGAGAAGTCCTGTTCCCCCCCAGGAGCTGCAGCGGCCTATGACTCATTAGGAGATGCTGCAGGTGCCGCTAACGATGGCACCCATTGACGACTCAATAAGCGAGGAGCACGCGAAGCGGCGCGACCTTGCACTTGATCTGCAGACCATTACAGGCGTTGAGGGGATGGTGGGTATGGCCGCATTGGAGACTCACCTTGAGGCAGCCGCCAGGGCAAAGGAGGAATCTCAGCAGGCACAAAAGAGAGCAGAGAAGAACGTTCCAGCCAACACCTCAGCCAGCCTCTTCCGAAGGAACTGAAGTGCGTGTACGTGTAGTTATGTTTCTTTTTGATGGTGGGATGGGGGGAAAATGCCCAATGGAGGCACAGCCACGATGTCAGCTACTGGAGTTGTTTCTATCGCTATCACTGCAGGCACTCTACTCAACGTGACGCTTTTGTCAAAGAAAAAAAAAAGAGTTCTTGCGCAAAGTCAGTCTATTGCATACCTTTCTTTACTCCCCCACTTTTTTTTTTGGACTTTGTTCAGCTCCTGCTTCACGTGCAACTACTTCTTGCATATGTGTCTTTCCTCTGACATTGCTTTCTTGGTCTACGCACACGCAATAGGGCAAGCCGCCATGACTGCTGAGAAGAAGAGCTTCACGCACAAGCAGGTGCAGACCTTCGGCAAGAAGAAGACGGCCATTGCCGTCGCCACGGTGACGAAGTCCGCGCAATGCAACATTCGCGTGAACGGTGTTCCCGTTTCCCAGATTCTTCCCGAGACGCTCCGCGCGAAGATTATGGAGGCCGTCAATGTGGTCGGTTCCCGCCACTTTGCTCGCCTTCGCATTGACGTGACTGTGCGTGGTTCCGGTCAGGTTGCCCAGGCCTACGCCACTCGCCAGGCCATTGCGAAGGGCATCGTCGCGTACTACCAGAAGTACAAGAATGAGGTGGAGAAGTCCGCGCTGAAGGACAAGTACCTGGCGTACGACAAGTACCTCCTCATTGCTGACCCACGCCGCTGCGAGCCGAAGAAGTGGGGCCGCCACTCTGCCCGTACCCGCTTCACGAAGTCCTACCGTTAATTATCATGTTTGTGTTGCAGCTGTAGGAGGAGCGGGGGAGCGCCAGTTGTGTCGCCAGAAAATGGAAAGGGACAGGGCTTGCGACAACTTTTATGAGTTGGTATTATTTACGCTTTTTTCTTTGTGCTAAAAAAAAAAAAAAAAAAACTTTGCCTTCACCTTTTGGTGAGGCAGGGAACCTTCCTTCGTGTTGCCAGCGTTGTTATGGGCAAACTATGCGGTTGCAGCTGACTTCTCCACGTTGCATCGTTTTTGTGTGTGTCGACTACAACGTGCCTCTCTTTTATTTTTTATTTTTATTTTGTACACCGACTTAGCACTGAGATGACTGCTGAGAAGAAGAGCTTCACGCACAAGCAGGTGCAGACCTTCGGCAAGAAGAAGACGGCCATTGCCGTCGCCACGGTGACGAAGTCCGCGCAATGCAACATTCGCGTGAACGGTGTTCCCGTTTCCCAGATTCTTCCCGAGACGCTCCGCGCGAAGATTATGGAGGCCGTCAATGTGGTCGGTTCCCGCCACTTTGCTCGCCTTCGCATTGACGTGACTGTGCGTGGTTCCGGTCAGGTTGCCCAGGCCTACGCCACTCGCCAGGCCATTGCGAAGGGCATCGTCGCGTACTACCAGAAGTACAAGAATGAGGTGGAGAAGTCCGCGCTGAAGGACAAGTACCTGGCGTACGACAAGTACCTCCTCATTGCTGACCCACGCCGCTGCGAGCCGAAGAAGTGGGGCCGCCACTCTGCCCGTACCCGCTTCACGAAGTCCTACCGTTAATCGCCTCAGCGTTATTTCTCTTGTGAGTGCAGATTTATTTTGTTTTTGTTTTTCTGTTCTGTCGTGGCCTTGACAATTGAGGTTCTGTGGGCGCATGTCTTTTATATATATAAATATATGTTTTGTGTGCGTGTGAGTGGGGAAGGGGGAAGGGAGGTGCGTGGCTGTGCGTTTGTGCACGACGCCCCTTCCCCCCTTCCTGCATTCCCTCCTGCCATGCTTTTTTTTGTTTGTTCATCACATGAAATTGTTCCCCCACCCCCCACCCCCGCATCAACTCTTTTTCTTTTACCTCTTTTTTCTTTGCTTTGCGGCTGGGTGTAGCTTTCTCTCACCCACTCCCTTCGTGTGTGTGTGTGTGTTGCTGCCCCCGCAAAGCATCATTGCTAGAAAACGAAAGCAAGGAGGGAAGGCGACGGAAAGGTGAGATGTTGCGCGTTGTGTCTTTGGGCTCGCTTGCGAGTGACCCGCGCTTCTTCCGCCAGCACACGCACGGAATGATGCCGTATCCAGTGGGCTACACGATTGAGCGAGGCGTTTTTGTTCGGGCAGGCGGGGACGCCCCTGGAGAGCGGGCGAACGTGCTGTTCCCAGGCGAGCAGGGTGCGAACGCGCACGTGGCGGATGTATACTACACAGCCACGATCAAAAAAGGACCGGACGGGGGGCCGCTGTTTGAGGTTACCCGCAGTGACCGCCCCGACGTTGTTCACAGCGGCAGTAACCCCTCCACTCCGTGGCGAAAGGCGCTCGAGGCGGCGGAGCAGGACTTTGCAGAAGACGCAGGGGAGATCGCGAAGGAGAAGCGCGATGCCCAGGGGGGTTTGACGGTGCGGGGACAAAAGTGGTTTGGGTTGACCTCCGATAGCGTTCTGGCACGCCTGAAGACGCTGCCGGGCGCCAGTATTATTTCGGAGGCCGGGAAGCGCTCTTCACGGCGTTCCTCAAAAGGAGGAAAAAGGTCACGCGAGGGAAGCCTGGCCACCGCCACGACAACGCCAGTTACAGAAAAGTCCAAGAAGCGTCCACGGACGAAGAGTCTTGTAGAAAGTTCGCAGCAGAGTGTAGTGCAGTCGGATGCATCTGCTTCACGGAAGCGGCGGCGTGCTACAAAGGAGACGCGCCAGGACGACGCCAACAACGCGGCGGCGGTGACGGTTAACGACGAGGATGTCCCCTTCAGTGTGTCGTTGGCAGGGAGACTGAGAGGCGTTAACGCGCCATGCCCGGAGTGCGGCCTCACGACCATGTTTTGCCCCATGACGGGCCAAGCGCATGCCGTAGGTGCCTCACAGGGCCACAGTGGGGGCGCTGCCCAGGGGGAGGCGTTAGGCAGGGCGCGTCGAACATCAAAAAGGAAGGAGGAGCCTTGGGCTGCCTCTGCTGCAGCGGCGTCTAATCAGGCCGGACGAAAGCAAACGCATGACGCTGATGCTGTGGATGGAAAGAAGGCATTGACTGGCAAAGGGTCGGAGGGAAGAGGCGTGAGTGGGCTGGCGACTCGCCGAAAGGCGGCAAAATCGGAAACACCTTCAGCGTCTGCGGCGGCAACGCCACCGGGTAGTCAGACGAAGCGACAGGTGCAGCTAAAGTTACAGATTCGCCAGAATCAAGCGGAAGCGTGCGATCCAGACGACATGCCATTGGCGTTGCGTCTTGCGAAGGGCATTGTGACGACGTCGGGAGCAGCTGATTCTGCTGCAGCAGTGCCTCCGTCCCTGTCCATCTTGCCATTGCCCCCGCCACCCGTCTGGAGACCCCCACTTGCAGCGGCAGAGTCGCATAAGGCGTTGCAGGTTTTGCAGCGCATTATTCGTGCGGAGAAGGTGATTCACGCCCCGTTTGCCTCGTTGCTGCAGCTCCCGTTGATGGCTGCCCCTAAGCCGCGACCCGTGAAGAATAAAAGTGAGTCTGCCACGGGCGCCGAGCAGCCTGGGGCTGGTGCTGAGAATGGTGCCGACAAGGGCGCTGAGTTAGCTGCTGCAAAGGTGGAAAATACCAATAATTCGCCTGAAGGAAGGGACCGACACCCACTGGACGTCACAGATGTCGCCTTTGGTGTCGCGGGGAAGCGTTACGTGAAATTTATGCAGCTTTACACGAGCGAGAGAACGAAACTGGATCTGTTGAGAAAGGCTGACGTGATCCCACCGGTGCCAAGGACACATGCCACACTTAAGAAGCAGGCAGTGAAGAGTGACGAGGAAACTATTCAATCCCCTGCTGCTGCTGCTGCTGCTAATGGTGGGGGTGATGAGGTGAAGCCGGAACCGAAACAGAACTAACGATAAAGACTGCGCCTTGCATAGAGTGGCGGACTTAAGCGGATAAAAAACATACACATTGAGAGGCAGAAGGAAGGTGGAAGAGAGGAGGGTAATGAAGTCTGACTGGAGGTGAAGGCACACCCGGTCTTGCAAATACAAGACCTGTGAGCCTCACCCCTCATTTGTTTCTATCTCTCTCTCTTTCTGTGCCCATAACATGTGTAGCTCACCGACCACATGCTTGCCTGCCCGGCTGCCAAGAAGCGCGTATACGTTATGAGCCGAATTTCCGCTATTGCTTTTTTTTTTCTTCCAGATTTTTTTTTTCTCACGAATGAGATGCGCACCTGCAGCAGAATTGCCCACACTTCTTTGTATCCCTCCGTTTTTTTTCTTCTTTTTCTTGTTCTTTATTCTTGCTGTTATTGCTGTCTCTCGTCATCGTTGCTTTGGCTTCTGAGTGCAGGCGACGGGAGGGAGTGTCTTTCTGTGAGTGTGTGGCTGAAAGATTTCACCACACGCAATTCCCATTTGCAATGGCCCTCATACGAACGCGGTCCCGCCTTGCCGTGGCAACCTACCGGCAGTCAAAGGTCAGTGATCGGTTTCAGCTACTGATCACAAAGAAGGAGGTGGAGTGCGACTACGTTGGCGTGGATGCGACGGCACTGGTCGCAACGGGGCTCCGCCTCGCCAAAAATGTGACGACGGAGCAGCGACGACACAAGGAGGTGGCACGTCACGTGGCACAATCGCTGCAGCAGCTGCTCAAGAAAGTGCGCTGTAAGAAATCTCTTTTTGTCGCGATGGATGGTGCAGAAACGTTGTTGAAGGCCGACCTAACGCGGAGCAGTAGCTTGACGCGGAAGATCGAAAGTCGTCTGATGCGCCTGCCAGGAACCGCTCTCATGCAAGCGGTGGAGGAGCGCCTGGTACGCATGATGCCAGAACGACAAATTATTCCCGGGGAGGTCGTGTTCTCTGGCACTTGTGTTCATGGCTGTGTGGAACAGAAGATGTCTGCGTGGGCGTTGGATCTGGCGTCCCGCGACACCTTCAACGGGAGCTCAGACTCACTGTGCCTCATTGGGGCCTCGGAGTTGTATCTGAACGTGATGGCCCTGTCGCCGTTCTACAACGTCGTCAGTGTGGTGCAGAATAACGCAGACCTGCGGCAAATGCGTTTGCAGGATATTCTTGAATGGCTAGAGCTCGATAAGAAGGCGAAGGAAGGGGAAAGTGTTACCATTGCAAAGATGCGCACAGATATTCTTTTTCTGTTTATTCTTGCCTTTGGTGCTTCCGCAACGGAGCTCAGCCCTCTGCCAGGTCTGGCCTTCCACGAGTTGGTGGAGTGGTATGTGAAGCTCATGAGCGAGTCCGTCGCCAATGCAACATCCTCACCGAGTGGCCCCTCCACGGCATCGACTGCCGCTGCGGAGGGGACATTTTTGTTTGAGGACGCCCCTGGAAATACGCTGCGGCTAAGCCTTCCGCTTCTCTGCCGCATCATGCAGCTGGCTACTCGGAAAGAGGTGGCTCAGCGAATTGACGCGGCATCCGAGGTGTACCTGGAGCATGCACTGCAGACCCACGCCATGTTGTGCCTCGGCGAGGCGCCTGAGCATGATTACTTCCCTACAGTATCATCGTCGCCGCAAGGCAACTCAGCGATGCCAGGATTGGCGCAGTTCACGGGGCACCTTAACGCACTTTGCACTTCTTCGCCGCAGCGCACCGCGCGTTGTGCCGTGCCCCGCATTAATTCTACGGAATCATCCGAGGGAAGTCGTGAGCCGCCCTCCCAGCACCGGCCCCTGACGGCGGCGGAATACACCATTCTCTGCCAGTCGTTACCGGCCACTGTGGAAGGGTTGATTCATCAATACGTTGGTGTCGCCCCAAAGCCGGAGGTTGGCAAGATGATCACTACCGCAAACACAGTGGAGGCCCATCAACTTGTGCGGGAGGTGCTTTCGTACGCGAACCCTTCGAAGCCGCACAAGTGCCTGTGCCTCTCCCCATCGTATTGCTGGTTGCAGAATGAGAAGACACAGCTGTGGAAGTTTCAGTACGTCGATGTCGGCGTCCGCAGTCATAAGGCGGAGACGCGTCGGCACCGCAACGCCATAAAAGGTGTGATGTTGGAGGTAAACATGTCTCGTGATGGACCGTCGTATTTTGCCCTCTCCAGCGCGACGTGGGAGCCAATCACTAACTTCCCGTGTGGGGCAGAGGACGTTTGCGCTGCCCCAATGCGGGACGTAAACGGCCCCGAAGCGGCGTCCACATCGCTGCAGGAGGAGGACGATGACACAGATAAGGAACCACTGCTGGTGACGCCACCACCAGCAGCAGCGGCGAGAGAACGTCAAACGGGAGCAGCGGCGCAAGAGGGTGCTGAGGAGCCTGCGTTGTCTTCCTGCCCCACGCGTGGCAACAAGGAGGGAAGGCGAGTAGGCACCGCAAAACAGGTGACGTTAAAGTTGCTTACGTGGAACGTCATGTTTGACCGGTATAGCGGCAAACCCACCCCGCTGGGAATGCCTGGCATCGATTGGTGTTCCTCGAAACGGTACCCGGTCCTCGCAAAGGTTATTGAGCAGGAGGATGCAGATGTTGTGGGTATGCAAGAGGTTGAACCCGTTTTTTGGGAATTTCTGTCAAAGCAACCGTGGATGCGTGAAAATTATTACTTCTCATGCGGTTACACGAGTCCGTCTATTATGCCGTGGGGCGTGCTTATGCTGGTGCATCGCCGGCGCTTTCCCGTGCAAAGCATCACATATCTTAATGTCCCTGCATGGACAAATCACGTCTCGCTAATGCCCGTTGTGTCTCTTCAGATGCCGCACGGGCCCGTGCACGTGGCGGCAGCACATCTCTTGGCCCCATACACGAAATCCCATGAGACGGCACGCACCTCACAAGACTCCGTGCTGCGGCATCACATGGTAAAGACATTAACCGGTGACGTTGTCACGATGGGTGACTTTAACGACTGGCCCACGCAAGAGTTTCTTATGCCGGCGGAATCTCAGTACGTTGATTGTTGGCCGCTATTGCACCCGCGCGATGCTGGAAAAACCATGGACGAGACGAACACATTTTGTAAACTGAAGGTGGAGGAGATGTTTTTTGGGCGCTCCGATAAAATGTTTCTGCGCAGCTGCCGCCTCGCTCCGGTGGATGGGCACCTTGTGGGCACGAAGAGTGTGAACGACGAGAATGGCAACAAGGATGCCCCTGCTTACTTGTTCCCCTCAGACCACTACGGTGTGAGCATGACGTTTGCGTTAAAGCCGTAATGGGCCTTCATACACCCTTCGCACCTCCACCTTTCACTTTTCACGAGCTGACAAAAGGAAGGAAAATGTGTGCTTCTCTCCTTAATTCACATTTTTGACTTTGTGTGTGCGTGCGTGTGTCTTGCACGTGCTTCATTTTTCATGGAGGTGGAACGTTTGTCTTTTTGCCACAACGGGGGACGCCGCAGTTCTTTTTTTTTTTACTCTTTTTTTTGGTGTTTCATTTGGTCTTCTTGTTTTTTTTTTTTTTCGTCTATGCTGCACTTGTTTTTTGTTCCTGTTGCGTTTAGCTCTTGGGTTGGAGCGGCCTTGTGCCTTCTTCTACCCGCTTCAGCTTGCGTTGGGTGTGTGGGAGTACGTCGTTTCTTGCGGGGGGAAGGGAGGCAGGGGGGGGGGGGGTGTTGACAACATCGATGGTGCCCTGTAGGAGTAGCCAAGCCCTACTGCTTCGCCCCTTCAGCAGCTGCTGGCGTCGCCCTGCATGCACTCTGTTGCCGTTCTTGCTATCCCCACGGATCCTGCAGACGGCCGCATGTACACCAC
This sequence comes from Trypanosoma rangeli, assembly GCF_003719475.1. Lineage (NCBI taxonomy): Eukaryota > Euglenozoa > Kinetoplastea > Trypanosomatida > Trypanosomatidae > Trypanosoma > Trypanosoma rangeli. Next base: position 10,947 of record NW_021705843.1, read on the forward strand.
TGACACTGCACACACGTTGCTTTTCTGCGCCAAAGGGTGGTGAGAGCGGCAAGGACGCTGACGCGTCCGAGGAGTACGTCTTTGACCCCACCCTTAGTGTGCAGAAGGATGCAGCACTCAGCATGGCGAAGAAAAGCCTAGATGCCATTATTCGTGATCTTCTTCCTGCGAATGCCCCAGACTCGGCGACGCAGAGGGTGAAGACGTACCTGCAGCAGCATCCCATTGATACTCTCATTACACAGCCGAAGGTGCATATCACCCACGTGGAGGACCCTGAGTCTGGCACGGAGGCGAAACTGTCTTTAAGCCCCTGTGACTTGTCAGAGGCGCTGGAGCAGGCCCAAGGGCGTGGAATGAATCTTGTGCAAATGGGAACTCGCGGGGATATGGCGTACTGTCGTATTCGCCGTGAGATTCCCCGCATTTTAGGTCTTGTGAGTGCCGAACTCGAGGCCCTGCTTGAGCAGGAGAAGCAGGAGGGATCCAGCCATCGTGTGGAGCATGATGAGGCAGGAGGCAAATTGCGTGAGCAGGTGGACCACCAGTTTCGTGACGTGGTTGATGCACACTTTGTGGGGTGGAAAAGCAGAAAGATTGTGGAAGATATTAAGAGGCGTCACCCTGTCAAAGTCACCATCAAGGAGTTTCAGTCTCCTGATGCCGCGATCAGTAAAATACGTGAGATGTGTCAGGCGATGCAGCGGTATGCCGAGGAGAAAGGGATCTATCACCACTTCACGAGCATTGTCGCAAACGACAGGGAAGTGAGTGTCTCCTTTGCGCCCTCCCTCCCGTCGGCGAAGAGTAGCGCGTGGAAGCACATTAAATACCCCAAGGAGAAGGAGTGGGCGCATGCCAATAAACGCATGGAGGAGGCCTGTCGCAAGAGTGGCCGCCACGGCACATACATGAAAAACAACCAGCTGAAGCCACGATCACTGGGACAGACCTTGTTCCGTGTAGACAAGTACGGTAGGAAGATTGAATAAACAGGCAAAGGCTGATTGAACGCCGAGGGACAACAGCAGCACCAATTGTTATTACCACCACCACCACCAAGAACGGTAGCCAAGTGGAGCTGCATTCTGGCAGTGCAATTCATGCTGCGCATGGGTGTCTTGTAGGGAGACTGCAACAACCACCCTCAGTTGCCATATATATATATATATATATATGCCTGTAAGGTACTTGCCAATGCGTACGTGTACACCTACCTCACTTACTTTATTGCTAGGTTTTTTTTTTTTACCGAGCGAACTAGACGATTTCCTTTACGACTGCGGATTTCTCTGCTCCATTTTTTTTTTTTTTTTGGGAACAGGTAGTTGTTTGTTTGCGCTACAAAAAACAACAACAAATAAATAAAGACGCGTGCGGCGGTTGCCGAGTCGCAAGGAAAGGCGCGCACACAGCCCAGTAGGAAGCAGCGGGAGGAGGCCCTGTAATACGAGGCCCTGCGGGGCAGACCCATCTTTCGTTATTTTTGCAAGCGTCTTCGTGCATCCTTGCGCCGCTCATCTTCTGCTTTGCGTTCCTCGGGACCCGCCCACCGTTGCTCCCCCACCGCAACACCGGATAAGTAAGTAGAAGTCGGCGTAGGGAGTGGAGGGACTGAGGAGTGAAAAATAACAACAACGTAGTTTCGGCGTAAAAACAGGTGTCTTTTTTTTTTTGCTTGACTTTGTTTTTCTTGATCATCTGGACCGCTCGACGGGGAGGCGCGTGCGTGTTGAGCGGAGCCGAGAACCATCTGAGGGGTCGACTTGCATGGGATCTTTCGTGGTGAAGCAAGTGCCTCCAGGGTTTCATTGTTGTGAATCGTTGGACATCAGTACCACAAGAACAGCATCCAGTCTTAAAGAATGTGACTCTTTGACACCTGTTTCCTTGACGGCGTACGCGGCAAAGGAGAGCGTGCAGCTGCCCCAGTTGCTCGCAAAAGCTAGAGGTGGAGGTGACGAGGAGACGCAGCAGACGGACCGACGTAGCACCGAGCCCAGCACGGGTGTGGTAGACACCAAGGGCGTTGATTGCCATCTGTCCGGTGTGGAGCAGGCAGAGGCCAGGGGGCGAGGCGAGGGTGAGGATGAAACATGCACGAGAGAGAAGGGTAGACACAATACCAAGGGGTTACATGGTGCCTCTTCGCGGTTGAACGTAACCGATGGGGGCACCACGCGGAGCAACACCGTTGATTTGTCTATCGGAAATGAAGCTGTTACAGGCGTTGAATCACTCAAAAGCATCTTGGAGGATTCTGGAAATTTAATGGGGATAAACGCGTCAAATTTGGCCTCGAAAACTACTGAAATAATAAACGAATTCAGTCTAGTCTCTGGAAGGAGTGTGCGTAGGCACTCAGCAGAGGCACGGCCCGTATCGCCGTCGCCGCGACGGTGGGATTCATCGCACAGTTTTGATAGACATGGTAGGCTGGGCTCACCGTCGTGGCCTGTGTTGGTGCCCTTCTCCTCACTTCTAAAGAGGAAGAGCGAGTCACCTTTGCAAACGCCACGCAATGGTGCAGGGAGTGAGCTCCTCTCGTTATCGAGCCGAGCGAAGTGTGAAGCAGGCACATTAGCGAAGTTTCCAGGGCATTGCACGAAGGCAAACAACGGATTTGTTCTTGTGTCCCCGTCGGAGCGGCGAATCTCTCCAGAGGGTGGGGCAATACAATTGAAACCCTTGAGGCCCAAACTATCCCCCTTTGTGGGCAGCTCAGTTGCGCCGATTTTTCCGCGACACTTTTGCTGTTCCTCAACGGGAGACGAGGCAAGCAGAGGTGAAACACCAAGGTCATCTGTGCAGATCTCACCACTGGGCAGTACCCCACGGTCCCCATGTAAAGAAAACAGCCCCACCGTAACACCACCGAAGTTATTATTGCCATCACCAATGCCTCGAATGAGGGGGATGGAGTACTTTTCATCGTCAACTACGACGCAACTGTCGGGAGAAGGAAAAATGAGTGAACGCGGTTCAGTTTCTTTCGATACCACTTTGGAGGACCTACCGCTAGCTGGGGATCGAGAAGGCAGCAATATGTTCTCTCCACAGCCTCGTACTCGACCACGTTTCGTGTCGTTTAGCACAGTGGCGCTTCTGTCTGACTCTTTCACATCAGTCTTACCTGGTGGCGCAGGGGTGTATCCAGGGCCATTGAACCAGCTGTCAAATACTTTTTTAACCCCACTGGCTGTCGACGAGGCGAAGGGGGACGGCACTGCCGGAGACGTACAGGGCGAGACGGGAAGTGAACTAGAGACGTTAGACAAGCGTCTACCGTTTACCGGTTCGCTTTCTGACCGGCCTGTGACATCGCCTGGCCTTGTCATCTCCCCTATTTTTGGTTCAGATAGGATTCTTGCCGGCAGTGACAAAACATCTGCCTTGCCCACATCCGTAGCACCAGCTCTCCTGGAGCTGAACGCTTTGGCCGAAAGCACCACACCACGGGGACAACGGGGCATGGAATCAATTCGGCGGGCTGGCGTAGAATGTTATGTGGACAACAACGGCCTTGCCGCGGAGAGCTGTAGCCACGACAAAGTTTCTTCCTCACCGCAATGTCATTTTCTACCAGTTGTCGAGCGACCGCAGCGGGATAATTTGGCCAGACGACGTCAGTTGCGCATACGGATGCCATGAGGCCGGCACTGTAATTTTTTATTTTTCATTTCTTCATCGCCGAAGCGACACCAGGTGAGGGGCGAAGGCAGAGGCGACAGACGCGTAAAGCAGATAGGAGCATTGGAAAACGAAACATGTCAAACTGCCTTAGGTGTGGTGTGGTGGGGAGGAGAGGGGTGAGAGCGATGTCAGTGGGCGGGGTCATTTTACCTTTTTTTTTTTTTTTCTTCTCCCTTTCTCGCATGCGTATGCACATATGCGCGTGACTGTACGTATGCATTGTGAATGATTGGTTGATAAGGGGGGAGGTGATGCGATCCTGAAGCATCTTTACTAAAGTACAAAAACGAACAACAAAGAGGGGCATACACACACACAGAGTCATATTTACCAAAAAAAAAAAAGAGGGTCAGGGAGGTGGGTAGCAGTTATTGAATAAATCGTTGCGTGTTAAACTGCAGTGACAAGGGAAAATGCTACGCGAGGGAGAATAAGCAAAAGAAGAGGGGATTAGTGTTCCTTT